>NW_024098822.1:0-10716 GCF_016545835.1 Crotalus tigris
GCCGCGCGGCGGGCAGGCGGGGAGCGCGGGGCGGGGTCGGTCGCGCGGACCGGGGTGGCGGAGCGGGCCGTCGAGGGGAGGAGAGGGGGCCGCCAGGCTTCTCTCTCCTACCCGCTCTTCGGGCCGCCTCCGCGACTCCCGGGGCCGTGTCGGCCTTCCCCTCCCGTCGCCTCCCGCCGCCTCGCCTCGCCGCGACCCCCCCAGAGAGAGAGCGCAGAGGGAAAGAAGCCGGGCCGGGCGGGCGGTCCTCCCGCCGCTCCTACGGACGCCGAACGCGGTGTGGCCGGGGAGCGTCGGGGGCCGTCCCTCCGGTCGGCGCCCGGCGGAGAGCGGCACGGCCGCGTCCGCGTCGGGGGCCGGCTCCGGCGCAAGACGGCGGAAGACGAGCGGTCGGGGTGGGTGCCCGACGGTCGTTCGCGCGCGCGAGGGCGCGACGAGAGAGTGAGAGACGCCGAGGGGAGGCTGGGGCCCGCGGAGGGTCGTCCCGTCCGACGCCGCCCCCCCCCGGGGGGTTCGGACCGGGGACGCCCCTCGCGGTGCCGACCCGTGCGCCCTCTTCCTCGCGGGGCGCGTTCGGGACCGGATGACGCCGTGCCCCGGAAAGCCCGAGGCGGTGCCGAGGCGCGTTCGCCACCCTCTACGCACGCGGTGGGGGAAGGCGGGCGCGGTCCGGGCCGCCCGGGCGCCGGGCCTCCGTGCCGGTCGCCGCTTCGCGAACCGAGGGGACGGTGACGTGCGACCCCCGGCGCCGCGACGACGGCTTCCCTGCCGTCGTTGGCCGGTCCGCGACCCCACCTGCCGGGCGGGGACTCGGCGGGACGTCCCGCCGCGCGGCTCCTGCGCCGCCCGCTCCGGGGTCCTCTCCTCCTCTCGCGGCCTCCGCCCGGTCGGCCGAGCGTGTCGCCCTTCCCGTCACGTCCGTCCTTCCGTCCGTCTTCGCGACCGAGAGCCGGCCCGGTGGACGGGGCCCGGCTCCCGCCCCTCTCCCCTTCGGGTGCGTCGGACCGATCGGAGGGAAACTTCCGCAGGCCCGAAGGGGGAAGGCGGGTCGTCGCCGCGGCCGTTCCTACGCTCCGGGCGTCCCTTCCGCACGCGGCCGGCGCGCCGCCCGGCCGCGGCCGGGGCCGGCGGCGTCGCGGTCGCCGCGGGCGGGGCTCTGCCTCTTTTCCACTCCCGCGCCGCCAGTTTCCCTCCCCAACACGTGGGCCTGGTTACCCGAGACGTCCCCGCGGGACGGGCGTTCAAAGCCTCGAGCTGCCTCGCACCTTGGCGAGGCCAGGGACGGGAGGCTCCGCCTCGACTCCCTACGTCCCCCCGGCCCCGCCCGGCGGGCCGCGGGGCGCCTCCCGAGCGAGGGGTCCCGGGCCGAAGCCGAGCGCCCGGTCCGGTCAACGGTGACCCCATCGTGCACTGTCTTGTTTTTCCTTACCGATTTACGCTGTACAACTCTTAGCGGTGATCACTAGCTCGGCTTCGTGCTTCGATGAAGAACGCAGCTATGCTGGCGAGAACTAATGTGATTGCAGGACACAGTGATATCGACACCTCCGAACCACTTGCGGCCCCGGGTTCCTCCCGGGGCTCCGCCCGTCTGAGCGTCGCTGACGGTTCACTCGCCGCGAGCGCGACACGCCCGCCCCGCCGAGGGTCCGGGCGCCTTCCCCCTCGCCCGGCGCGGGGGGGGATCGGCGTCCCGAGTCCCTCTGGGACGAGCGCCGCCGCCTCCGGCGCGGCTGGGGTTCTGGGGCCGCAGCGCCGCCGTCCCCCCAAGTCCAGACCCCGACGGCGTCCGTCCCTCTCCGCCGGTCGGCCCCGCTCCGCCCCGCCCGGGGCGGGAGCGAGGGGGGTCTCGTCCGCTACGTCGCGTGCGGCGGTCCCGTCCGGGGACGCCCCCGAGCGCGCTCGCCCGCGGGTGTCGGCGCCTCCCTCCGTGGGAGGTGGCCGGCCACCCCCGGCGTCGCGACGGGCCGCGTCTCCCGTGTCGGGTCCGGCGTCCCGCGTGCGCGGCCGGTCGGGTCGGGTTCGGAGCGCGGCCGCTCCGCGCGGCTGTCTGCGGTGTCCCCGTTGCTGCCCGCGCGCCAGCGCCGCGCCCCGGCCTCCCGTCCGGCTTCCCGCCCGCCGGGTCTCGCCTTCCGACCGCGCCCCCGTTTCGGCCGTTTTCCCCCCGTGGGCCCTCGCGGTGAGGGTGGTGCCCGGGCCCGCTCTCGGCGTCTCCCCGCCGACCTTCCTCTCGGACCGCGACCTCAGATCGGACGTGGCGACCCGCTGAATTTAAGCATATTAGTCAGCGGAGGAAAAGAAACTAACCAGGATTCCCTCATAAAGGCGAGTGAGAGGGATGAGCCCAGCGCCGAAGCCGTCCGCGTGGGACGCGGGAAATGTGCGTACGGAAGACCCACATCCCCTGCGGCGCTCCGGCAGGGGGCCCCAAGTCCCTTCTGATCGAGGCCACAGCCCGCGGACGTGTGAGGCCGGTGCGGACCCCGGCGCGCCGGGACCGGGTCTCATCGGAGTCGGGTTGCTTGGGAATGCAGCCCAAAGCGTTGGTACACTCCATCTAAGGCTAATACCGGCGACGAGACCGCTAGTCTCAAGTACCGTAAGGGAAAGTTGAAAAACTTTGAAGAGGAGAGTTTCAAGAGGGCCCCGTGAAACCGTTTTAAGAGGTAAACGGGTGGGGTCCGGCGCAGTCCGCCGGCGGATTCAACCCGGCGGGTTCCCGGTCGGGGCCGGCCGGGCCGGCGGTATCCCCTCCCTCACCGCCGCCCCCTCGCGGGGAGGTGGGTTTCCGGTAGGGGACGCCGCACGGACGGCTCTTCCGGCCCCCGTCGGGCGCATTTCCGCCGGTGCGGGCGCCGCGACCGGCCTTTTCCGGGTCGGCTGGGACGGCCTCGGCCGGCAGGTGGCCCGCCGCCCCTCGCCGGGCGGCGGGTTTTTACAGCCCGCAGGCAGCAGCTCTCGCCGCATCCCGGGCCGAGGGCGAGACCGCCGCCGCGCCCGACTCCCCCGTTCGGCTCCCCGCCGCCAGCCTCCCCCCGCCGCCGCCCCCCTCGCGGTGGCCGGCGGCAGGCGCGCGGGGCCGGCGCGTGCGGGGGCCGGGCCACCCCCCGCCCCCGACGCGACTGTCCTCCCGGGACGGACTGTTTTCAGTGGCGCCCCGACCAGCGTCGCGCCGCCGGCGGATCGGGGCCGCGCCGGGCGCCACGGGGTCCATCGCAGGCGACGTCGGGGCCGCCCCCCCGACCCTCTTGAAACACTGACCAAGAGTCTAACCCACACGGGACCGCGCGCGAGTCAGAGGCTGCAGACGAAAGCCCCGTAGGCGCAATGAAGGTGAGGGCCGGCGCGCGGCCGGCCGGGTGGATCCCGAGGCCCTCCGAGCGGAGGGCGCACCACCAACCGGCCCGTCTCGCCCGCCTCGTCGGGAGGTGGAGCGTGAGCGCGCGTGCTAGGACCCGAAAGATGGTGAACTATGCCTGGGCAGGGCGAAGCCGCGGAAACTCTGGTGAAGGTCCGTAGCGGTCCTGCGTGCAAATCGGTCGTCCGACCCTGGGTATAGGGGCGAAGACTAATCGAACATCTAGTACTGGTTCCCTCCGAATTTCCCTCAGGATAGCTGGCGCTCGCGGGCACAAGGCTGCCGCAGTTTTTATCCTTTCAATCGAATATTAGAGGTCTTGGGCCGCAAACGATCTCACCCTATCTCCAAACTTAAATGGGTACGAAGCCGGCTCGCTGGCGTGGGAGCCGGGCGTGAATGGCGAACGCCTAGGGGGCACAAAACTTTTTGGTAAGTCAGAACTGCGCTGGCGGATGAACCCCGAACGCCGGGTTAAGCGGCCCGATGCCGACGCTCCTCAGACCCCAGAAAAGGTGTTGGTTGATAATAGACAGCAGGACGTTGGCCATGGAGTCCGGATCCGCTACGGGAGTGTGTAAACAACTCACCTCCGATCACTAGCCCTGAAAATGGGTGCGCTGGAGCGTCGGGCCCTACCCGGCCGTCGCCGGCAAAACGTGGCCCCGGGGGCTAGGGGCCGCGAGGACGATAGGAGGCCGCCGCGGTGCGCCTTGAAGCCTAGGGCTTGGCCTCGGGTGGCGCCGCGCGGGCGCAGATATTGGTGGTAGTAGCAATATTCAAAAACGAGAAATTTGAAGGCGAATGGAGAAGGGTTCCATGTGAACAGCAGTTGAACTGGGTCAGTCGGTCCTGAGAGATAGGCGAGTGCCGTTCCGAGGACGGGCGATGGCCTCACGTCCCCCTCAGCCCGTATCGAAAGGGAGTCGGGTTTCAGATCCCGAATGCCGAGTGGCGGAGACGGGCGCCCGCGAGGCGTCCAGTGCGGTAACGCGACCGATCCCGGAGAAGCCGCGGGAGCCCCGGGAGAGTTCTCTTTTCTGTTAGGGCAGGGCGCCCTGGAATTGGTTCGCACCCGAGAGAGGGGCCCGGCCTTGGAACGCGTCGCGTTCCGGCGGCGTCCGGTGAGCTCTCGCTGGCCCTTGAAAATCCGGGGAGATGGTGTAAAATCGCGCGCCGGGCCGTACCCATATCCGCAGGCAGGTCTCAAGGTGAACAGCCTCTGGCATGTTAGAACAATGTAGGGGTAAGGGAAGTCGGCAAGCCGGATCCGTAAACCTTCGGGATAAGGATTGCTCTGAGGGCTGGCCGTTCGGGCTGGGGCGCGAAGCGGGCTGGGGCGCGCTCCGCGCTGGGAGAGGCGCCTGCGCTCTCCGCCCCCGCCCCCTCCGGGGGGCCGGGCGGGGTCGGGGCGCGGCCGGCGATTCACGGAGGCGAGCCGGGGGGCCCTTCCCGTGGATCGCCCCCAGCTGCGCGGGCGGCGGCGTACCCGCCCCCCTCGCGGGGCCGGCCGGCGGCCCGTCGTCCCGCCTCGGCCGGCGCCTAGCCGCTGACTTAGAACGGCGCGGACCAGTGGAATCCGACTGTTTAATTTAAAACAAAGCATCGCGAAGCCAGCCCGCGGCGGGTGTTGGACGCGATGTGAATTTCTGCTCAGTGCTCTGATGTCAAAGTGGAAGAAATTCAATGAAGCGCGGGTGGAAACGGCGGGAGTAACTATGACTCTCTTAAGGTAGCCAAATGCCTCGTCATCTAATTAGTGACGCGCATGAATGGATGAACGAGATTTCCCACTGTCCTACCTACTAATCTAGCGAACCACAGCCAGGGAACGGGCTTGGCGGAATCAGCGGGGAAAGAAGGACCTGTTTGAGCTTGCTCTAGTCCTGCCCTGTGAAGAGACATGAAGGCCGTAGAATAAGTGGGGGGTAATGCCCGCCCGGGCTGCCGGTGAATACCAATACTCTGATCGTTTTTTCACTTCCCGGTGAGGCGGGGGGGCGAGCCCAGGTGGCTCTCGCTTCTGGCTCCAAGCGCCCGCGCGGCCCGGCGCGACCCGCCTCCGGTGACAGCGTCAGGTGGGGAGTTTGACTGGGGCGGTTACACCTGTCAAACCCGTAAACCAGGTGTCCCTAAAAGGCGAGCTCAGGGAGGACAGAAAACCTCCCGCGAGCAGAAGGGCAAAGCTCGCTTGATCTTGATTTCAGTACGAATACCGACCGTGAAAGCGGGCCTCACGATCCTTCTGCAACTTTTTTGGGTTTTAGCATGAGTGTCAGAAAAGTTACCACAGTGATACTGGCTTGTTGCGGCCAAGCGTTCATCGCGACGTCGCTTTTTTGATCTTCGTGTCGGCTCTTCCTATCATGTGAGCAGAATTCACGAATCGTTGGCTTGTTCACAGCACTAATAGGGAACGTGAGCTGGTTTAGACCGTCGTGAGACATGTTAGTTGTTGTTCCCCTACTGAATGATGTTTGTTGGCACTGTAATCCTGCTCAGTAACGAGGAACCGCAGGTTCAGACCTTGGTGTACGCGCTTGGCTGAGGAGCCAAGGGCGAAGCTACCCTCTGGTGGGATTATGCTGAACGCCTCTAAGTCCAGAATCCCCCCCTAAACGTAACGATACGCAGCGCCGAGGAGCCCTCGGTGGGCCTCTGGATAGCCGGCCGCCCGGCCCGGGTGCGGAGAGCCGTCCGTCACGGGAGCGGAGCGTGGCCGGAAGGGGCCGCGCTCGCCTGCGGCGAAGCGGCAACGTTCGCGGGGAACCCGGTGCTAAATCATTCGTAAACGCCCTATTCTGGGTCGGGGTTTCGTGCGTAGCAACCAGCTCCCTCGCTGCGATCTATTGAAAGTCAGCCCTCGACAACACGCTTTTGTCCGTACCGTTGCGAGCGCTGAGCGAGCGAGCGACGAGAGGAAAGCGCGGGCTCCCTCGGAAGGGTGCAGCGGGGCACACGTCCCCACCCCCCCTCCGCCTTCCCTCCCCACATCCCTCTCGCCCGCCAGACACACGGCACGGGCGGGGGCCGGTCGGCCGCGGAGGCAGCCCTCGCGGAGGGCTGCCCCGCCAGTCGCGGGGGGGGTCCCTCCCGTCCCCCGGTAGACCTTTGGGGACAAGGCGGGTGTCGGGCGGGGGGGAAGAGGTAGGGGGAGAGGGCGGGGGGAGCGATCCGGCGGGCCCGCCAAAGGGCAGCCGCAGGAGCCCTCTCGCGCGCGGCGCGCGAGAGGCTCCTGCGGCTGCCCTTTGGCGGCCCGCCGGATCGCGAGGGATACAGGCGCCGAACGCGAACCCTCGCTGCGATTTCCCTTTCTTTTCTTTCCCCCGCCCTCTTATTTTTTTCTATTTTCTTTTTTTTTTTTTTTCCCTTGCCGGTTAGACCGTCCGGCCCGCACCCCGCACTTGGAACCCGCTCTCCAACGTCCCTTCCCTCCTTCTGCCGGGTAGACCGGAGAGCACATCGCGCGCCACGCCACGCGCCAAAAACAAACATAACCCCCAAATCGGGTCGCGGTAGACACGTGCACAGGGGGCACCGCGCGCAGACTCGCAGGGGCACGCGAGAGATGAGCGCATCAGCGCGCCGCCACACAAAAACGCAATCCTAGCTACATGCGCACACACACGCACACACGCATAGGTACAAACGTGCAGACGCAGACGCGCAGGACAACCGGCGCGAGAACACACAATCACACGGCACGCAGATCCGAGGCTGAGGCACTCAGGGCGCACACTGCAGTCCCATAGTCGCACCACTTCTGTCGTTCACGCACAAACGACACACCCGCACTGGTGGGCCAGACAGCCGCGCCGAGAGGCGCCGAGCGCGCTCTGGCTTCGGCTACAGGCGGAGGCGCAGCCAGACGCGCAGGCTCGCGCAAGGAGACGCCCGCCCAGGCACGCCGCCGTCGCCCCTGCTCTCCGCCCCACACACGCGCCGAGACTCACGGCTCGCGCTACGATACGCAATTGGACGCGGCAGTTCGCTCACGCACGCCACTGGCGCAGGGGAACCGCACGCACACGCAATCATACCATCGCAGCACAAGCGCTCAGCACAGCCAGGCACGCAGTCGAGCCTGCTATCTCTCTCTCTCTCTCTCTCATCAGTCTCACCATCTCTCTTCTCAGTCTCTCTCTCTCATCTCTCTCGTCACTCCTCTCTCACACCACACACGACATCACACACACACACACACAAAGCGCTCCACACACAGACGCATCGCTCATGCACGCACACACAAAAAGAGAGAGAGATTGCTTTCCCTCCGGTTCTCCTCCTCCCGGTACACGGGGCCTCTCCCGGGTAGACCTGCGGGTAGAACGATCCCACCCCCCGCCACTGTGGCAGAACGACCCCTGGTCCACTCAGGGGCGACCGCCGAGGTTCCCAGACCGTCGACGGCGGACTCTGCGCATGCCGACGCCGTTCCGGACTCCTCCTGGCGAGCGCTGACACGTTTTCCCGTCCGCGGCGGCCCAGTACCTCCCGACGGGAGGGAGGGAGGGAGGGAGCGAGGGAGCGAGGGAGGGAGAGAGGGAGGGAGGGAGGAAGGAAGGAAGGAAGGAAGGAAGGAAGGAAGGAAGGAAGGAAGGAAGGAAGGAAGGAAGGTAGCTACGCACCTAAAGCAAAATCTCGCCAGCCTTTCATGCGTTGCTCGGAGTTCCCTTCGGTTCTTCTGTTCCCAGGGACACCGGGCCTCTCTTGGGTAGACCGGGCCGCTACCGAATAGACCTCTGGGTAGACCGATCCTGATGCCAGCTGCTGCGGTAGAAGGCCCCCCCCCGCTCCACGCCGGTGCGACCGCGGAGTTTCCCGGAACGACCACGGCGGACTATGAGCGCACCGACGCCGTTCCGGACTTTTCTACGGGCGACCCGGCGACCGGATGCCCCTTCCGCTGCGGCTACTGCCTCTGGGAGGGAATGGAGTACGTACCTACCTACCTACTCCAAAATCTCACCCTCCTGTTAGGCGATGCTCGGATTCCCCCCCACCCGGTTTCGCCTGTTCCCCGGTAAACCGGGCCCTCTACCGGGAGGACCTTCAGCTAGACCGATCCCGAGGCCCGGCACAGAAAAAAATCTGCGGCAAAACGACTCCCGTGCAACGCCTGTGGAGACGGCGGTAGTTGTCCCGAAACGACGACGGCGGACACTCCGCAGCGCACGACGCCGTTCCGGGCCTACTCCTGGCGACCGGCGACCGGTTTTGACCGCCGTTCGCCTGTAACCGGGCCTCTACGAATAGACCAACGGGTAGACCGATCCTGATGCCAAGCCACCGGCAGAAGCCCCCTCCCGATCCACGCGGGGGCGACCGCGGAGGTTTACCGTAACGACACGGCGGATTCCTGCGCCAACCAACGCGCCGTTTCCGGACTTCTCCTGGCGACCGTGACCGGTAATGCCCTTCCGCGCAGCCAAGTGCTCCGAAGGCAGGGAGAAGGAAGGGACGAGGTACCTACGTCAAAATCTCACCCTCCCTCGCTGTTTTGCGATGCTCGGATTTCCCCCCTGATTCGCCTGTTCCCGGGTACACCGGGGCCTCTTGCGGTGTTAGACCGGCCTCGGTTGCGGGTAGAACCGGGCCTCTAGCACCGGCATACCTGCATCTATAACCGATCCGATTCCCGGGGCACTGGCATCAGAACGACTCCGCCGGTGCAACTCCGTGGCGCGGCGGAGTTTCCTCCCGAAACGACGACTGCGGACACACATCCGCACAACCGCCGACGCCGTTTCCCGGGCTAACTCCTGGCGCCGGCTACAGGTTTTGAAACCGTCCGTTTCTCCTGTACACAGGCCCTCTACAAGAAATAGACCTACGGGTAGACCGATCCTCATGCCAGCCCACTGGCAGAAGGGCCCCCGCCACCCGCCCGCGATCCACGCCGTGGCGACCGCGCAGGTTCCCGTAACGACGACGGCGGATTCTGCGCCCACCACGCCTTTCCGGACTTCTCCTGGCGACCGGTGACCGGTATGCCCGTCCGCGGCAGGCAAGTGCCTCCGGAAGGAAGGAAGGAAGGAAGGGAGGGAGGGAGGGAGGGCGGGAGGGAGGAACGGAGGCACCTACGTCAAAATCTCACCCTACTGTTAGGCGATGCTCGGATTTCCCTCCGGTTCGCCTGTTCCCGGGTAGACCGGGCCTCTACTGGGTAGACCTTCAGCCAGACCGATCCCGAGGCTCGGCACTGCAGCAGAACGACTCCCGGTGCACGCCGTGGCGACGGCGGAGTTTCCCGGACCGACGACGGCGGACACTCCGCACGCAGACGCCGTTCCGGGCTACTCCTGGCGACCGGCGACCGGTTTGACCGTCCGCGGTAGGGAGGCAGTCAGGCAGGCAGGCAGGCAGGCAGGCAGGCAGGCAGGAACCTACGGGAAAATCACTCAGGCGATGCACGGATTCCCCCACCCGGCCCCCGTGTAGCCGGAACCTCTGCCGGGTAGACTTCGGTAGACCGGGCCAGTACGCACGACCCTGGGGCGACCGAACGCTCTCGCCCGTCCGACGCCGGGGCGAAACAGCGGAGGTCGCCGGAAGGACGCCGGTGAAGGTACGGGCACGCCGGACGCCCTTTCGGAGTCTCCTGGCGAACACCCGACCGGGCGGCGGCCAAGTGCCTCCGATGCTCTCTCGAGTATACCCCGGAAAAAAGGACGCCGAAGGGGAAGGCCGTGCCGGGCCGAGCCGGCCACAGGCTTCCAGGAGCCCCGGCCCTCGCCGGCCTCCTAGCCCCAGGCCAACCTTCCGGTACGGAGAACGGCGCCCGCCTTAGATTTGTGCGCGGAGATGTCTGGCGACAGGGCCAGCCGTAACCATGACCGGACCCTCTTACCGCCACTTGTCTCCGATCGATCTCGGACACCTTGGTCGCCTCGGGGAGGGACCTCCGCGGGCCGCCCCGACCCGGGTCGGTGTTCAGGCGGAGCGGACGCCTCCCCGCCTCGGTGACCGTCCAGGCTTAAAACGGGCGCCCGGATCCTCCTCCGGGGGGGTCCGCGCCCGGCTTCCCCTACGCTCGGGCCGTGGCGTTCCGTCGGCCCCGCGCTGTGGGGCGCAGCCGTCCTTTTTCTGCGGGGTGGCTCGTGCGTCGCCGGGTGCCCGGCCGTCCCAGGCCGCGGCTCCGCCGCTGATGTTCGTCTGCCTCCGCGAGGGTGCGACTTTTCTCTAGCGTGTCTGCGAGCGGCCGTCCCAGAGAGACCCCCCCTGGCTGGGGCGAGCGGGACACCCAGCCTCAGCGCCCGCCCCGGCGCCACCGCCTCGAGTGCCGCGTTCCCCTCTCCGGCCCCGCCACGCGGCGGAGAGGGTGACCCGGAGCCGGGCCCACCCCACCGGCACGCCTC
>NW_024098823.1:0-6212 GCF_016545835.1 Crotalus tigris
TTCCCTTCCTGTGTGCATCGCTTGTGATGCTTCCCCTTACGGGGTTGGAGATGTCCTGAGCCACCTCAGGTCTGATGGAACTCAGGTTCCTGTTGCATATTACTCCAGAACATTGTCTTCTGCTGAGCGCAACTACGCTCAAATAGACAGGGAGGCCTTAGCTGTTGTTGCTGGAATTAAAAAATTCCATGATTTTTTGTATGGCAGGCATTTTACGGTCTTCACTGACCATAAGCCTCTGCTGGGACTGTTTACCACACGTAAGCAGACTCCCCAGATCATTTCCCCCAGAATGCTTAGGTGGTCTATTTTTTAAATGGGCCATGCTGATGGCCTCAGTAGATTGCCTCTGCCAGTAGTAGAAGCTGACCCCACGCCAGCTGTCAACATTCTATCAATCCAAGCCTTGCCCGAGCTCCCTCTTAGTGCCCGGGATGTTACCGCTGAAACAGGTACAGATCACACACTTTCACGTGTCCGCTCCTGGGTCCTGTCCGGGTGGCCTGGGCACTGCCCTAGTCCTGAGTTTCAGAGTTTCTGGTCCAAAAGGAACGAACTGTCCCTTTCTCAGGGTTGTCTGCTTTGGGGAAACAGAGTTGTCATTCCCACCTCAATGAGGACTAGGGTCTTAGAATCCCTCCCCGAGGGTCATCCTGGCATTGTTCGTATGAAGGCTCTTGCACGCAGCCACTTGTGGTGGCCTGCTTTAGATAAAGATATTGAGGCTAAGGTACACGCATGACACCTGTGCCAACGATCTCGCCCAGAGATGCCCCAAGCTCCTGTGCATAGATGGGAGACACAGTCCCATGGTCTAGGGTGCCATTGACTACGCTCTGGCCCTTTCAGGGCCCTGTTCTTCTTGGTCCTTGTTGAAGCCATTCAATGGCTTGACTGTTGTGCTGTCCTCATCCATCCACCACTGCAAGACTTTCGGTACTTATGGGGATTTTTGCTGCCACACGGCTGCCAGATGTCTTGTGTTCCGACAACGCCCTCAATTTCCCTCCTCCGAAGTCCAAGCTTTCTTACAGGCAAACCTGATTCGTCATGCCATGTCTGCGCCTTTTCACCCGTCCACCAACGGTATGGCTGAACGCATGGTGCGCATCGCAAAGGACGCCTTGAAGAGACTCACCTACGGGGACTGGCATCACAGGTTGGCTGACTTTCTCCTTTCTTATCGCACCACACCGTCCACTTCTACAGGGAGAAGTCCAGCTGAACTTCGTTGGGGGCGCCAACTTACTACTAGACTTGACCTGTTGCATCCGGACAGACTGCCTTCATCTACCTCACATCCTAGGGCACCTAGACAACTACTTGTGGGTGCCCCGGTTTGGGCTCGCAATTACGGGCCTGGTCATACATGGGTCCCCGCTTCTGTGTCCAGGATCACAGGTCCCCTCTCCTACGAGGTTGCCCTGGACAACGGTCGTGTCCTGCGTCGGCACATCGACCAACTCCGCTCTAGGCGGGACTTTTCTGCTGAAACTCCTGGGTCTTTTCCAGGGGGGGAGGGGGACCCTTTGGAGCAAAGGGAAGTGCAAGAGCTACTGCCCATCGCCACTGAGGGAGCCACAAACGGCTCGTCCCAAGATTCTGCAATTGCTCCGAAAAGGAAGTCTTGGAGCTTACCACAAACCGGCACTCATCCTACTCCGCCCAGGAGTCCACCCCGGGCATACTCACTTCCACCCTCACACGCACTCCACAACGGTGGATACCGTTTGCGTCCCACAACATCTTCGCAAGAGAACTGGCACAACACTTCCCCACGGTTTGGCCTGACCTTACCCCCTCCACAGGGGTTCACACATACACAGAGTTATTCGATTACACTTTCCCTACTACAACACCCTAGACAATCCGGGACACCTGAGTTTTGAAAGTACAGAAACCCCACGAGCCGCACCCAGAATGGGTTTCAGGGAATGACAGCCTCCTTACCGTCTTGACTGACCTATGCGGTTTCTACGAGAACGCCCGCATCGGCTATCACTTCAAGGGGCCTGAGGGTCTACAGCTAGGTAGGTCAACCAGGTCACAAAGCAACATAAGCCCTGGCCTGACGAGCCCGGTGGGCAAGCAAGCAGGCCAGGCATCGGGGCACAGTCCTTGGAAGACACCAGGGCACAATAGAGAGAACAGGCTCACGCCTCCCTCCATTCAGGGGAATTATGCCAGTAATCCAGAGCTAAGAAGGTCACAGAGAGCAAAGAAATCTCCCAAGTACCTAGAAGACTACATAACATTGCTGGCAAAGCAAAAGCCATATCCGGGTAGCACTTGGGAGCAAATTCTTAATGATGTTGTATGTTGGTAGTAGTTTTAGCCCGGGGGAAAGGGGTGTTATGTCCCGAGCCTTGCAAACTGCTCGGGCGTTTGCAGGCAGTCCCGGGCAGGTGCAAAGCTGCCCGGGACCAGACAGGCTGTCGCCAGCGCCGTGCGCATGCGCGGGTGCTGGCGCGGGAAAAGTAACCCATTTACCCGGGAGTTGCCTATATAAGAGGCTGCGAGGCGTTTGGGCGGGCTGAAGCCATCTTCCTTTAGCCTGACGCTGAATAAATGAAACTGAGAACTCCAGCTGCTTCTCGTGTCTGTTTTCCCGCCACGGACTCAACAATATTTCTATTGAAGATGTCAAGGTACTGTATAGAAGAAAATAACAAGAAAAAAAAGAAAACAAGAGATGTTTTTAAGAAGATAGAGAAGTCATAGAAGTCACAGCTATGGTAGGAATATTGAAGGGTAACCGTGAAAGAAAGCTAACTAACTAAATTATGTGAAAGGAAGATGGAAAGAGTTTGCTGAAAGCTCTTTACAAAGAAGATTATAACATAATAAACATTGTAAAATCACCTACTGTATATACTTAAGGAGAAACTCCACTGTAAAGTGAAATTTGAGAAGCATTCAACAGTTGTCAAATGCATCAGGATACCTAAAGTGAAGAGGGGGGAAAAAGACAATTTGCAAATTCTATCACAATGATTCTCAACTTGGGATGCTTAGGATGTTGCAAAGAAGAACAAAACCATACATGGAGAGAGAAATTTTAAATGAACAGACAGATTTTGAGCTGAGAGAAGAGAACTTGAAGGACTATAGCAAAGGAAAGAAATGTCTTCCTGTCTGTTTCACCATACCCCTTTTTTACCTGTCCCAGACTTCTCAAACTGTACATTCACAAATTCCAAAGAAAGATACTGGAGGAGGCAGCATCGAAGGGAATTGAAATATAATTCTCTGCAATATTCTGTAAAGAAATAAACTCAGTGGTGGGATTCAGCTGCTTCGCACCACTTCCACAGAATTGGTAGCTAATTTTTTGTTGCCCAGGCCCAGAATGAACTTCTGGAAGCGACATCCACATAGAGAACTGATTGTTCACATATTTGAATCCCACCACTGAATAAACTGTACATTACTGTACACTGCCCAAAGTCCGTCTGTGAGTGAGGTGGCTAGTTCCAAAATGTGATAATAAACAAATGAATAAATAAATAAAATGACTGCGTTTGCTATGTTAAGGATAGATCAGAAATCCGTTCCCAAGAATCTTGCCTTTGACACATTGCCTGTGAAATCAGAGCAGGTAGGAGGCCTGTCACAAAGAGAGCCTGAGAGGTGATGAATGGCATTCTTACTTCAATCCTGCCCTGCTAATCTGTCACTGGTATGGCCTGTGAAAATGTCTATATTTACAAGATCACTTCAGATCTCAGGATTATGTTGATTTCAGTAAAACAAGCCTAGAAGTACACAAAGCTTGCAGGCTGGGACACTGGATAAGCCTGATCACATGGCTGTAAGATGAAAGTTTTGGCAGAGACCCAGCTGCATTGTATTAATATCCTTGTGATGTTGGGGCTGGCTTGGGTTTTGTTGTTATGCATTTAATCTACTATTAGCTGCCCAGAGCAACAGAAGCTGCCAAATAAATTGTTTAAGTAATGGAAATAAATTAATTTACAGTATTTGGTACTAGAGCAATCCTAACGATTTCCATTGAGCTTCGTGTGTGTTTGGTTCATAGCAAAATCTGTAAGTACAGCTTTTATCATGTTCATTTCAGCCAAAAATTTAATCTGATCCTACCTAGATTGACCTGGATTCAAATTGATGAAGCTGAATTTAAAGTAAATCAATTTATGATTGCAATGTAACTTTATACCTTTCAACATACACTAACCATCATCTTTTAGTAATGTTTAGGGTTTTTTAAAACTGTACACAGCCTTCTTTTCTGAATATTGAAAGGAGGCCACATCCCTTACGGCAAGTGATTTACATTGCAAACTCCACATACACACATACATACACACTTTTACTTTCAAGTCTCTCAATCTATTTGCATAATTGGGGCTTCTGCAGAGAGTGAAAGCTAAAAAAAAAATGTTTATATGTACTTCTAAGCAGTTCTTCTGAATCTCCATACAACTGACATTCTGGAAGATTTCAATGCAGCTGACATGAAAATCATTTCTCTTTACAAGCCGGGAATTAAGCTCCAAAGGAGGCTTGACGCTGCTAAATTAATCCCCAAAGTGCCAGAGAAGGAGCTGAAAATTTCAGCCTAAATATCAGCCAAAAGAAGTGTTATAAATTATGTTTGATGTGTTGATCCTAGGAGGTAGAGGGAAAAGGCCATAAATGCATTTCATGTGAATATATTGAGATATAAAATACCTCCATTTTATGCCAGTAACCAATAACCCCAAAGCAGGGCAGCCCAAATCAATGAGCTAGTAGTGTTCGGAAACAGAGGCTTTATTCTCTGTCATCAATCAAGTTGCTTCACATATTTTCTATCCCAGCTGCATACGTAAGCTCCACAGCCACAGGAGGGGGTTCCTTTTGAGTTTTGTACTTTGATCTGAGAACTTGAGGTCATCAGGGTCCATAACATTCATCTGACCTTCAAAGGAAGTGTCTTATAACCCCTTCATTAGCCATGGTCCCCCCCCCCGCCACCCCCTGCAATTAAAAAATGTGACAAGATCAGGACAAATAAAAAATAAATGTCAGTCTTCCTGATGAAGCATCATTATGCAAAACAGCTAGACTCCATTCAGACCAAAGATCCTTGTTCTGCTCTGATAACTTTACAATTATTAAATTGATAGCAAATGAATAAAAAGTCATTTGCTTTGACGAAAATATTCATAAAAAGCAAGTGATATAACTCCTAATCATATTTTCTGAAGGAACACAATTCTCCCTGCAACACTGGAAAAATTGTTCCAGATACAAAGAGAGTTCTTCTCTGAGGAGGATGGGTGGTTCAGAAACATGAAAAATAAAATAAAAATGCCAGAGCAACTTTTGTTGTAAGTTAAAGCTTATTAGAAGGACAGATTAAAGCAGGGGTGTCAAACTCGCCGCGTCTTGTGACGTGTCGCTACGTATTGTGACTTTTTTTCCCTTGCCAGAGCTGGGGTGGGTGTGGCTTCTGCATGACTCATCCAGCCCAGGGGCCAGCAGTTTGACACCCCTGGATTAAAAGGACAGCTACTGGTATATTTGCATTCAAGTGGAATTCTATTTCAGACGTTCCAGCTAAATGCATAGAGGTCAGCAATAGGGCAACCCTGGAATCCGTTCTCTATCCATTTCAAGCCCTTTCCTGAAGCAAAGTTATTATCCTGAACTTATTTATACTCCATTCTTTATCCACAGAGCACAGGATGATAGGGTTGGTTCACGGTGGCCAAGGTAGGGACAAGAGGGAAGAATTGACAAAATGGATGTGACAATACTGTGTCAAATGTAGCTGCATCAGATAGCAGGAAGCAGGAGGTATTTATATGAAGTCATTTCATGTGTGTCATCATTGTGATTTGCTATGGACAGGGTTGCTTTGTTTCTCTCTCCAAAATTACTATACTAAAAGCCCAGAGAAACAAATTGGTCAGAAAGCCAGTGCTTGGACTAACAAATGTTGATTATTGGCACTTGGACTTTTCTGAATGCTACTTTCCTCAGCAATAGGCCTCCAATGACTTTCCACAAAACCGGCTCAATATTATGATTAGGCTACCCCACTCCCAGTCAAACTGCAAGGTCAGGACATGACAAAAGACAGATTCCATTTTACAGCCTGGGAAGAACAGATATTAAGAATAATGAGAGAATCTGAACTGTCACTTGAAGGTTTCTTTGTGTATTTTAATTAAGCTGAGGGCCTTGTGTGACCTGTTGGGCAGGGA
>NW_024098824.1:0-39743 GCF_016545835.1 Crotalus tigris
GGTTAAATTTCATGCTTAAAAATGGTGCTTTTTCTAGTTATCAAAAACTGAGCTGTTTTGGTATCAAGGGAAGGAAATTCCTGATGCCGGGGTCATAGATTTTTCTGCTCCAAAGATGAAAAAATTTTTTTGACCCAAATGTAAAAAAGGACCTCAGAATGGGATTCGGGGTTAAATTTCATGCTTAAAAATGGTGCTTTTCCTAGTTATCAAAAATTGAGCTGTTTTGGTATCCAGGGAAGGAAATTGCTGATGCCGCGGTCACGTATTTTTGTGCTCCAAAGATGAAAATTTTTTTTTTGACCCAAATGTAAAAACGGAGCTCAGAATGGGATACGGGGTTAAATTTCATGCTTAAAAATGGTGCTTTTTCTAGTTTTCAAAAATTGAGCCGTTTTGGTATCCAGGGAGGGAAATTCCTGATGCCGCGGTCATGTATTTTTGTGCTCCGGAAATAAAAAAATTTTTTTGACCCAAATGTAAAAACGGACCTCAGAATCGGATTCGGGGTTAAATTTCATGCTTAAAAAGGATGCTTCTTCTAGTTTTCAAAAATTGAGCCGTTTTGGTATACAGGGAAGGAAATTCCTGATGCCGGGGACATGGATTTTTTGTTCTCCAGAGATGAAAATTTTTTTTGACCCTAATGTAAAAACGGACCTCAGAATAGGATTCGGGGTTAAATTTCATGCTTAAAAATGGTGCTTTTTCTAGTTTTCAAAAATTGAGCCGTTTTGGTATCCAGGGAAGGAAATTCCTTATGCCGGGGTCATAGATTTTTGTTCTCCAGAGATGAAAATTTTCTTTTGACCCAAATGTAAAAACGGAGCTCAGAATGGGATTCGGGGTTAAATTTCATGCTTAAAAATGTTGCTTTTTCTAGTTTTCAAAAATTGAGCCGTTTTGGTATCCAGGGAGGGAAATTCCTGATGCCGGGGTCATAGATTGTTTCTGCTCAAAAGATGAAAAAATTTTTTTTTGACTCAAATGTAAAACGGGAACCTCAGAATGGGATTTTGGTGGTTAAATTTCATGCTTAAAAATTGGTTGCTTTTTTGTAGTTATCAAAAAATGAGCTGTTTTGGTATCAGGGAAGGAAATTCCTGATCCCGGGGTCATAGATTGTTCTGCTCCAAAGATGAAAATTTTTTTTTTACTCAAATGTAAAAACGGACCTCAGAATGGGATTCGGGGTTAAATTTCATGCTTAAAAATGGTGCTTCTTCTAATTTTCAAAAATTAAGCCGTTTTGGTATCTAGGGAAGTAAATTCCTGATTTCGGGGACATAGATTTTGCTGCTCCAAAGATGAAAAATCTTTTTGACCCAAATGTAAAAACGGACCTCAGAATGGGATTCGGGGTTAAATTTCATGCTTAAAAATGGTGCTTTTTCTAGTTATCAAAATTTGAGCCGTTTTGGTATCCAGGGAAGGAAATCCCTGATGCCGGGGTCACGGATTTTTGTGCTGCGGGGATGAATATTTTTTTTTGACCCAAATGTAAAAACGGACCTCAGAATGGGATTCGGGGTTAAATTCATGCTTAAAAATGGTGCTTTTTCTAGTTTTCAAAAATTGAGCCGTTTTGGTATCCAAGGAAGGAAATCCCTGATGCAAGGGTCACGGATTTTTGTGCTCCGGAGATGAAAATTGTTTTTTGACCAAATGTAAAAACGGGCCTCGAATGGGATTCGGGGTTAAATTCATGCTTAAACATGTGCTTCTTCTCGTTTCAAAAAAATTGAGCCGTTTGGTATCTAGAAGTAAATTCCTGATGTCGGGGGACATAAGATTTTGTGATCCAAAGATGAAAAAATTTTTTTTTGACCCAAATGTTAAAACGGAGGCTCAGATGCGGATTCGGGGTAAATTTCATGCTTAAAAATGTGTTGCTTTTTCTAGTTTTCAAAAATTGAGCCCCCCCATTTTGGTATCCAGGGAGGGAAATTCCTGATGCCGCGGTCACGTATTTTTGTGCTCCGGAAATGAAAAAATTTTTTGACCCAAAGTAAAAAACGGACCTCAGAAACGGATTCGGGTTAAATTCTGCTTAAAAATGGTGCTTCTTCTAGTTTTTCAAAAATTGAGCCGTTTTGGTATCTAGGGAAGTAAATTCCTGATGTCGGGGACATAGATTTTGCTGCTCCAAAGATGAAAAAAATTTTTGACCCAAATGTAAAAACGGAGCTCAGAATGGGATTCGGGGTTAAATTTCATGCTTAAAAATGTTGCTTTTTCTAGTTTTCAAAAATTAAGCCGTTTTGGTATCTAGGGAAGTAAATTCCTGATGTCGGGGACATAGATTTTGCTGCTACAAAGATGAAATTTTTTTTTGACCCAAATGTAAAAACGGACCTCAGAATAGGATTCGGGGTTAAATTTCATGCTTAAAAATGGTGCTTTTCCTAGTTATCAAAAATTGAGCTGTTTTGGTATCCAGGGAAGGAAATTGCTGATGCCGCGGTCACGTATTTTTGTGCTCCAAAGATGAAAATTTTTTTTTTGACCCAAATGTAAAAACGGAGCTCAGAATGGGATACGGGGTTAAATTTCATGCTTAAAAATGGTGCTTTTTCTAGTTTTCAAAAATTGAGCCGTTTTGGTATCCAGGGAGGGAAATTCCTGATGCCGCGGTCATGTATTTTTGTGCTCCGGAAATAAAAAATTTTTTTTGACCCAAATGTAAAAACGGACCTCAGAATCGGATTCGGGGTTAAATTTCATGCTTAAAAAGGGTGCTTCTTCTAGTTTTCAAAAATTGAGCCGTTTTGGTATACAGGGAAGGAAATTCCTGATGCCGGGGACATGGATTTTTTGTTCTCCAGAGATGAAAATTTTTTTTGACCCTAATGTAAAAACGGACCTCAGAATAGGATTCGGGGTTAAATTTCATGCTTAAAAATGTTGCTTTTTCTAGTTTTCAAAAATTGAGCCGTTTTGGTATCCAGGGAGGGAAATTCCTGATGCCGGGGTCATAGATTTTTTTGCTCCAAAGATGAAAATTTTTTTTTGACTCAAATGTAAAAACGGACCTCAGAATGGGATTTGGGGTTAAATTTCATGCTTAAAAATGGTGCTTTTTCTAGTTATCAAAAATTGAGCTGTTTTGATATCCAGGGAAGGAAATTCCTGATGCCGGGGTCATAGATTTTTCTGCTCCAAAGATGAAAATTTTTTTTTGACTGAAATGTAAAAACGGACCTCAGAATTGGATTCGCGGTTAAATTTCATGCTTAAAATTGGTGCTTCTTCTAGTTTTCAAAAATTGAGCCGTTTTGGTATCTAGGGAAGTAAATTCCTGATGTCGGGGACATAGATTTTTGTGCTCCGGAGATGAAAATTTTTTTTGACCCAAATGTAAAAACGGACCTCAGAATGGGATTCGGGGTTAAATTTCATGCTTAAAAATGGTGCTTTTCCTAGTTATCAAAAATTGAGCTGTTTTGGTATCCAGGGAAGGAAATTCCTGATCCCGGGGTCATAGATTTTTCTGCTCCAAAGATGAAAAAATTTTTTTTACTCAAATGTAAAAACGGACCTCAGAATGGGATTCGGGGTTAAATTTCATGCTTAAAAATGGTGCTTCTTCTAATTTTCACATTGAGCAGTTTTTTGGTAGCCTGGAAGGAAATTGCTATGCTGCTGTAACGTATTTTGTGCTTCCGGGAAAAAATGAAAAATTTTTTTGACCCAATAAACGACCTCAGATGTGATTCGGGTTAATTTCATGCTTCAAATGGTGCTTTTTTCTAGTTATCAATTGAGCCTGTTTTGGTATACAGGGAAGGAAATCCTGATGCCGGGGGTCATGGATTTTTTGTTCTCCAGAGATGAAAAAGTTTTTTTGACCCAACTGTACTAACGGACACTCAGAATGGATTTGGGGTTCAATTTGCATGCTTAAAATGGTGCTCTTCTAATTTTCATAATTAAGCCGTTTTTGGTATCCAGGGAAGGAAATTTCTGATGCCGCGGTCACTTATTTTTGTGCTCCGGAAATGAAAAAATTTTTTTGACCCTAATGTAAAAACGGACCTCAGAATCGGATTCGGGGTTAAATTTCATGCTTAAAAATGGTGCTTTTTCTAGTTATCAAAAATTGAGCTGTTTTGGTATCCAGGGAAGGAAATTCCTGATCCCGGGGTCATAGATTTTGCTGCTCCAAGATGAAAATTTTTTTTTTACTCAAATGTAAAAACGGACCTCAGAATGGGATTCGGGGTTAAATTTCATGCTTAAAAATGGTGCTTTTTCTAGTTTTCAAAAATTGAGCCGTTTTGGTATCTAGGCGAAGAAATTCCTGATGTCGGGGACATAGATTTTGCTGCTCCAAAGATGAAAAATTTTTTTGACCCAAATGTTAAAACGGAGCTCAGAATGGGATTCGGGGTTAAATTTCATGATTAAAAAACATGCTTTTTGTAGTTTTTCAAAATTGAGACCTTTTGGTGTCCAGGGAAGGAAATTCCTGATGCCGGGGTCAGGGATTTTTGTGCTCCGGAGGTGAAAACAATTTTTTGACCCAAATGTATAAACAGATGTCAGAATGGGATTTGGGGTTAAATTTCATGCTTAAAAATGGTGCTTTTTGTAGTTTTTAAAAATTGACCCATTTTGGTATCTTAGGGAATAAATTCCTGATGCCGGGGTCACGGATTTTTGTGCTCCGGAGATGAAAAATTTTTGACCCAAATGTAAAAACGGACCTCAGAATGGGATTCGGGGTTAAATTTCATGCTTAAAAATGGTGCTTCTTCTAATTTTCAAAAATTAAGCCGTTTTGGTATCTAGGGATGTAAATTCCTGATGTCGGGGACATAGATTTTGCTGCTACAAAGATGAAATTTTTTTTTGACCCAAATGTAAAAACGGACCTCAGAATGGGATTCGGGGTTAAATTTCATGCTTAAAATGGTGCTTTTTCTAGTTTTCACAAATTGAGCCGTTTTGGTATCTAGGGAACTAAATGCCTGATGTCGGGGACATAGATTTTGCTGCTCCAAAGATGAAAAATTTTTTTGACCCAAATGTAAAAATGGAGCTCAGAATGGGATTCGGGGTTAAATTTCATGCTTAAAAATGGTGCTTTTTCTAGTTATCAAAAATTGAGCTGTTTTGGTATCCAGGGAAGGAAATTCCTGATGCCGGGGTCATAGATTTTTCTGCTCCATGATCAAAATTTTTTTTTGACTGAAATGTAAAAACGGACCTCAGAATGGGATTCGGGGTTAAATTTCATGCTTAAAAATGGTTCTTCTTCTAGTTTTCAAAAATTGAGCCGTTTTGGTATCTAGGGAAGTAAATTCCTGATGTCGGGGACATAGATTTTGCTGCTCCAAAGATGAAAATTTTTTTTGACTCAAATGTAAAAACGGACCTCAGAATGGGATTCGAGGTGAAATTTCATGCTTAAAATGGTGCTTTTTCTAGTTTTCAAAAATTGAGCCGTTTTGGTATCCAGGGAAGGGAATTCCTTATGCCGGGGTCATAGATTTTTCTGCTCCAAAGATGAAAATTTTTTTTGACTGAAATGTAAAAACGGACCTCAGAATCAGATTCGAGGTTAAATTGCATGCTTAAAAATGGTGCTTTTTCTAGTTTTCAAAAATTGAGCCATTTTGGTATACAGGGAAGGAAATTCCTGATGCCGGGGTCATGGATTTTTTGTTCTCCAGAGATGAAAATTTTTTTTTGACCCAAATGTAAAAACGGAGCTCAGAATGGGATTCGGGGTTAAATTGCATGCTTAAAAATGGTGCTTTTTCTAGTTTATAAAAATTGAGCCGTTTTGGTATCCAGGGATTGAAATTCCTGATGCCGGGGTCACGGATTTTTGTGCTCCGGAGATGAAAAATTTTTTTTGACTGAAATGTAAAAACGGACCTCAGAATGGGATTCGGGGTTAAATTTCATGCTTAAAATGGTGCTTTTTCTAGTTTTCAATAATTGAGCCGTTTTGGTATACAGGGAAGGAAATTCCTGATGCCGGGGCCACGGATTTTTCTGCTCCAAAGATGAAAAATTTTTTTGACCCAAATGTAAAAACGGACCTCAGAATGGGATTCGGGGTTAAATTTCATGCTTAAAATGGTGCTTTTTCTAGTTTTCAAAAATTGAGCCGTTTTGGTATACAGGGAAGGAAATTCCTGATGCCGGTCTCATAGATTTTTCTACTCCAAAGATGAAAATTTTTTTTTGACTGAAATGTAAGAACGGACCTCAGAATGGGGTTCGGGGTTAAATTTCATGCTTAAAATGGTGCTTCTTCTAGTTTTCAAAAATTGAGCCATTTTGGTATACAGGGAAGGAAATTCCTGATGCCGGGGTCATAGATTTTTCTTCTCCAAAGATGAAAATTTTTTTTTCGACTGAAATGTAAAAACGGACCTCAGAATCGGATTCGGGGTTAAATTGCATGCTTAAAAATGGTGCTTTTTCTAGTTTTAAAAAATTGAGCCGTTTTGGTATCCAGGGAGGGAAATTCCTGATGCCGGGGTCACGGATTTTTGTGCTCCGGAGATGAAAAATTTTTTTGACCCAAATGTAAAAACAGAGCTCAGAATGGGATTCGGTGTTAAATATAATGCTTGAAAATGGTGCTTTTTCTAGTTTTCAAAAATTGAGCCGCTTTGGTATACAGGGAAGGAAATTCCTGATGCCGGGGCCACGGATTTTTCTGCTCCAAAGATGAAAATTTTTTTTTGACTGAAATGTAAGAACGGACCTCAGAATGGGGTTCGGGGTTATATTTCATGCTTAAAAATGGTCCTTCTTCTAGTTTTCAAAAATTGAGCCGTTTTGGTATCCAGGGAAGTAAATTCCTGATGCCGGGGACATAGATTTTGCTGCTCCAAAGATGAAAATTTTTTTTGACTCAAATGTAAAAACGGACCTCAGAATGGGATTCGAGGTGAAATTTCATGCTTAAAATGGTGCTTTTTCTAGTTTTCAAAAATTGAGCCGTTTTGGTATCCAGGGAAGGAAATTCCTTATGCCGGGGTCATAGATCTTTCTGCGCCAAAGATGAAAATTTTTTTTTGACTGAAATGTAAAAACGGACCTCAGAATCAGATTCGGGGTTAAATTGCATGCTTAAAAATGGTGCTTTTTCTAGTTTTCAAAAATTGAGCCATTTTGGTATACAGGGAAGGAAATTCCTGATGCCGGGGTCATGGATTTTTTGTTCTCCAGAGATGAAAATTTTTTTTTGACCCAAATGTAAAAACGGAGGTCAGAATGGGATTCGGGGTTAAATTGCATGCTTAAAAATGGTGCTTTTTCTAGTTTTCAAAAATTGAGCCGTTTTGGTATCCAGGGATTGAAATTCCTGATGCCGGGGTCACGGATTTTTGTGCTCCTGAGATCAAAAATTTTTTTTGACTGAAATGTAAAAACGGACCTCAGAATGGGATTCGGGGTTAAATTTCATGCTTAAAATGGTGCTTTTTCTAGTTTTCAATAATTGAGCCGTTTTGGTATACAGGGAAGGAAATTCCTGATGCCGGGGCCACGGATTCTTCTGCTCCAAAGATGAAAATTTTTTTTGACCCAAATGTAAAAACGGACCTCAGAATGGGATTCGAGGTGAAATTTCATGCTTAAAATGGTGCTTTTTCTAGTTTTCAAAAATTGAGCCGTTTTGGTATCCAGGGAAGGAAATTCCTTATGCCGGGGTCATAGATCTTTCTGCGCCAAAGATGAAAAATTTTTTTTGACTGAAATGTAAGAACGGACCTCAGAATGGGGTTCGGGGTTAAATTTCATGCTTAAAAATGGTGCTTCTTCTAGTTTTCAAAAATTGAGACATTTTGGTATACAGGGAAGGTAATTCCTGATGCCGGGGTCATAGATTTTTCTGCTCCAAAGATGAAAATTTTTTTTTCGACTGAAATGTAAAAATGGACCTCAGAATCGGATTCGGGGTTAAATTTCATGCTTAAAAATGGTGCTTTTTCTAGTTTTCAAAAATTGAGCCGTTTTGGTATCCAGGGAGGAAAATTCCTGATGCCGGGGTCACGGATTTTTGTGCTCCGGAGATGAAAATTTTTTTTGACCCAAATGTAAAAACAGAGCTCAGAATGGGATTCGGTGTTAAATATAATGCTTGAAAATGGTGCTTTTTCTAGTTTTCAAAAATTGAGCCATTTTGGTATACAGGGAAGGAAATTCCTGATGCCGGGGTCATAGATTTTTCTGCTCCAAAGATGAAAATTTTTTTTTCGACTGAAATGTAAAAATGGACCTCAGAATCGGATTCGGGGTTAAATTGCATGCTTAAAAATGGTGCTTTTTCTAGTTTTCAAAAATTGAGCCGTTTTGGTATCCAGGGAGGGAAATTCCTGATGCCGGGGTCACGGATTTTTGTGCTCTGGAGATGAAAAATTTTTTTGACCCAAATGTAATAACAGAGCTCAGAATGGGATTCGGTGTTAAATATAATGCTTAAAAATGGTGCTTTTTCTAGTTTTCAAAAATTGAGCCGCTTTGGTATACAGGGAGGGAAATTCCTGATGCCGGGGCCACGGATTTTTCTACTCCAAAGATGAAAATTTTTTTTGACCCAAATGTAAAAACGGACCTCAGAATGGGATTCGGGGTTAAATTGCATGCTTAAAAATGGTGCTTTTTCTAGTTATCAAAAATTGAGCCGTTTTGGTATCCAGGGAGGAAAATTCCTGATGCCGGGGTCACGGATTTTTCTGCTCCAAAGATGAAAAATTTTTTTGACCCAAATGGAAAAACAGAGCTCAGAATGGGATTTGGGGTTAAATTTCATGCTTAAAAATGGTGCTTTTTCTAGTTTTCAAAAATTGAGCCGTTTTGGTATCCAGGGAAGTAAATTCCTTATGCCGGGGTCATAGATTTTCGTGCTCCAGAGATGAAAAATTTTTTTTGACTAAAATATAAAAACGGACCTCAGAATGGGGTTCGGGGTTAAATTTCATGCTTAAAAATGGTGCTTTTTCTAGTTTTCAAAAATTGAGCCGTTTTGGTATACAGGGAAGGAAATTCCTGATGCCGGGGCCACGGATTTTTCTGCTCCAAAGATGAAAATTTTTTTTGACCCAAATGTAAAAACAGAGCTCAGAATGGGATTCGGGGTTAAATTTCATGCTTAAAAATGGTGCTTTTTCTTGTTTTCAAAAATTGAGCCGTTTTGGTATTTCCTTCCCCGGATACTAAAACGGCTCAATTTTTGAAAACTAGAAGATGCACCATTTTTAAGCATGAAATTTAACCCCGAATCCCATTCTGAGGTCCGTTTTTACATTTGGGTCAAAAAAAAAATTTCATCTCCGGAGCACAAAACTCTATGTCCCCGGCATCAGGAATTTACTTCCCTGGATACCAAAACTGCTCAATTTTTGAAAATTAGAAGAAGCACCATTTTTAACCATGAAATTTAACCCCGAATCCCATTCTGAGGTCCGTTTTTACATTTGGGTCAAAAAATTTTTTCATCTCTGGAGCAGAAAAATCCGTGACCCCGGCATTAGGAATTTCCTTCCCCGGATACTAAAACGGCTCAATTTTTGAAAACTAGATAAAGCACCATTTTTAAGCATGAAATTTAACCCCGAATCCCATTCTGAGGTCCGTTTTTACATTTGGGACAAAAAAGATTTTCATCTCCGGAGCACAAAAATCTATGCCCCCGGCATCAGGAATTTCCTTCCTCGGACACTAAAACGGCTCAATTTTGAAAACTAGAAGAAGCACCATTTTTAAGCATGAAATTTAACCCCGAATACCATTCTGAGGTCCTTTTTTACATGTCAGTCAAAAAAATTTTTTCATCTCCGGAGCACAAAAACCTATGACCCTGGCATCAGAAATATCCTTCCACAGAAACTAAAACGGCTGAATTTTTGAAAACGAGAAGAAGTACCATTTTTAAGCATGAAATTTAACCCTGAATCCCATTCTGAGGTCCGTTTTTACATTTGGGTCAAAAAAAAATTTTCATCTCCGGAGCACAAAAATTCGTGACCCTGACATCAGTAATTTCCTTCCCCAGACAATAAAATGGCTCAATTTTTGAAAACTAGAAAAAGCACCATTTTTAAGCATGAAATGTAACCCCGAATCGCATTCTGATGACCGTTTTTACATTTGGCTCAAAAAAATTTTTTCATCTCCGTTGGAGAAAAATCCGTGACCCCGCCATCAGGGATTTCCTTCACTGGACACTAAAACGGCTCAATTTTTGAAAACTACAAAAAGCACCATTTTTAAGTATGAAATTTAACCCCGAATCCCATTCTGAGGTCTGTTTTTATATTTGGGTCAAAAATAATTTTTCATCTCCGGAGCACAAAAATCTATGACCCCGGCATCAGCGATTTCCTTCCCCGGACACTAAAACGGCTCAATTTTTGAAAACTAGAAAAGCACCATTTTTGAGCATGAAATTTAACCCCGAATCCCATTCTGAGGTCCATTTTTACATTTGGGTCAAAAAAAAATTTCATCTCCGGACCACCAAAATCTATAGCCCCGGCATCAGGAATTTCCTTCCTTGGATACCAAAACGGCTCAATTTTTGAAAACTAGAAAAAGCACCATATTTAAGCATGAAAGTTAACCCTGAATCCCATTCTGACGTCCGTTTTTAGATTTGGGACAAAAAAAATTTCATCTCCGGAGCACAAAAATCTATGACCCCGACATCAGGCATTTCCTTCCTCGGACACTAAAACGGCTCAATTTTTGAAAACTAGAAGAAGCACCATTTTTAAGCATGAAATTTAACCCCGAATCCGATTCTGAGGTCCGTTTTTACATTTCAGTCAAAAAAAAATTTTCATCTCTGCAGCACAAAAACCTATGACCCTGGCATCAGGAATATCCTTCCACAGAAACAAAAACGGCTGAATTTGTGAAAACGAGAAGAAGCACCATTTTTAAGCATGAAATTTAACCCCGAATCCCATTCTGAGGTCCGTTTTTACATTTGGGTCAAAAAAAAATTTTCATCTTTGGAGCAGAAAAATCCATGACCCCGGCATCAGGAATTTCCTTCCCTGGATTCCAAAACGGCTCTATTTTTGAAAACTAGAAGAAGAACCATTTTTAAGCATGAAATTTAACCCCGAATCCGATTCTGAGGTCCGTTTTTACATTTCAGTCAAAAAAATATTTTCATCTCCGGAGCACAAAAATCTATGATCCCCGGCACCAGGAATTTCCTTCCTCGGCCACTAAAACGGCTCTATTTTTGAAAACTAGAAGAAGCACCATTTTTAAGCATGAAATTTAACCCCGAATCCCATTCTGAGGTCCGTTTTTACATTTGGGTCACAAAAAAATTTTCATGTTTGAGCAGAAAAATCCGTGACCCCCGCATCAGGAATTTCCTTCCCTGGATATCAAAATGGTCAATTTTTGAAAACTACAAAAAGCACCATTTTTAAGCATGAAATTTATCCCCGAATCCCATTCTGAGGTCCTTTTTTACATTTCAGTCAAAAAAAATGTTTCATCTCCGGATCACAAAAATCCGTGACTCCGGCATCAGGAATTTCCTTCCCTGGATACCAAAACGGCTCAATTTTTGAAAACTAGAAGAAGAACCAATTTTAAGCATGAAATTTAACCCCGAATCCGATTCTGAGGTCCGTTTTTACATTTCAGTCAAAAAAAAATTTTCATCTCCGGAGCACAAAAATCTATGATCCCCGGCATCAGGAATTTCCTTCCTCGGCCACTAAAACGGCTCAATTTTTGAAAACTAGAAGAAGAACCATTTTTAAGCATGAAATTTAACCCCGAATCCCATTCTGAGGTCCATTTTTACATTTGGGTCCAAAAAAATTTCATGTCCGGAGCACAAATATCCGTGACCCCGGCATCAGTAATTTACTTCCCCAGACACTAAATCGTCTCAATTTTTGAAAATTAGAAGAAGCACCACTTTTAAGTATGAAATTTAACCCCGAATCCCATTCTGAGGTCCGTTTTTACATTTGGGTCAAAAAAAAAAATTTCACCTCCGGAGCACAAAAATCCGTGACCCCGGCATCAGGGATTTCTTTCCTTGGATATCAAAACGGCTCAATTTTTTAAAACTAGAAAGGGCACCATTTTAAGCATGAAATTTAACCCCAAATCCCATTCTGAGGTCCTTTTTTACATGTCAGTCACAAAAATATTTTCATCTCCGGAGCACAAAAACCTATGACCCTGGCATCAGGAATATCCTACCAGAGAAACAAAAACGGCTGAATTTTTGAAAACGAGAAGAAGTACCATTTTTAAGCATGAAATTTAACCCTGAATCCCATTCTGAGGTCCGTTTTTACATTTGGGTCAAAAAATTTTCATCTCCGGACCAGCAAAATCTATAACCCCGACATCAGGAATATCCTTCCCCGGACACTAAAACGGCTCAATTTTTGAAAACTAGAAGAAGCACCATTTTTAAGCATGAAATTTAACCCCAAATCCCATTCTGAGGTCCGCTTTTACATTTGGGTCAAAAAAAAAATTTCATCTCTGGAGCACAAAAATTCGTGACCCCGCCATCAGGGATTACCTTCCTTGGACACTAAAACGGCTCAATTTTTGAAAACTAGAAGAAGCACCATTTTTAAGCATGAAATTTAACCCCGAATCCCATTCTGAGGTCCGTTTTTACATTTGGGTCAAAAAAAATTTTCATCTCCGGACCACCAAAATCTATAACCCCGGCACCAGGAATTTCCTTCCCCGGACACTAAAACGGCTCAATTTTTGAAAACTAGAAGAAGCACCATTTTTAAGCATGAAATTTAACCCCAAATCCCATTCTGAGGTCCGCTTTTACATTTGGGTCAAAAAAAAATTTTCATCTCCGGAGCAGAAAAATCCGTGACCCCGCCATCAGGAATTTCCTTCCCCGGACACTAAAACGGCTCAATTTTTGAAAACTAGAAAAGCACCATTTTTGAGCATGAAATTTAACCACGAATCCCATTCTGAGGTCCGTTTTTACATTTGGGTCAAAAAAAAATTTTCATCTTTGGAGCAGAAAAATCCGTGACCCCGGCATCAGGAATTTCCTTCCCTGGATATCAAAATGGCTCAATTTTTGAAAACTACAAAAAGCACCATTTTTAAGCATGAAATTTAACCCCGAATCCCATTCTGAGGTCCGTTTTTACATTTGGGTCAAAAATAAATTTTCATCTCCGGAGCAGAAAAATCCGTGACCCCGACATCAGGGATTTCCTTCCCTGGACACTAAAACGGCTCAATTTTTGAAAACTAGAATAAGCACCATTTTTAAGCATGAAATTTAACCCCGAATCCCATTCTGAGGTCCGTTTTTACATTTGGGTCAAAAAAAATTTTCATCTCCGGAGCACCAAAATCTATAACCCCGGCATCAGGAATTTCCTTCCCCAGACACTAAAACGGCTCAATTTTTGAAAACTAGAAGAAGCACCATTTTTAAGCATGAAATTTAACCCCAAATCCCATTCTAAGGTCCGCTTTTACATTTGGGTCAAAAAAAAAATTTCATCTCCGGAGCACAAAAATTCGTGACCCTGGCATCAGTAATTTCCTTCCCCGGACACTAAAACGGCTCAATTTTTGAAAACTAGAAAAGCACCATTTTTGAGCATGAAATTTAACGCCGAATCCCATTCTGAGGTCCGTTTTTACATTTCCGTCAAAAAAAAAATTTTCATCTCTGGAGCACAAAAATCTATGACCCTGTCATCAGGAATTTCGTTCCCCGGTCACTAAAACGGCTCAATTTATGAAAACTAGCAGAAGCACCATTTTTAAGCATGAAATTTAACCCCGAATCCCATTCTGAGGTCCGTTTTTACATTTACACCATTTTAAAGCATGAAATTTAACCTTGAATCCCCTTCTGAGATCTGTTTTTACATTTGTTTCAAAAAAAAAATTTCACCTCCGGAGCACAAAAATCCGTGACCACGGCATCAGGGATTTCTTTCCCTGGATACCAAAACGACTCAATTTTTTAAAACTAGAAAGAGCACCATTTTTAAGCATGAAATTTAACCCCGAATCCCATTCTGAGGTCCTTTTTTACATGTCAGTCAAAAAAATTTTTTCATCACCGGAGCACAAAAACCTATGACCCTGGCATCAGGAATATCCTTCCACAGAAACTAAAACGGCTGAATTTTTGAAAATGAGAAGAAGTACCATTTTTAAGCAAGAAATTTAACCCTGAATCCCATTCTGAGGTCCGTTTTTACATTTGGGTCAAAAAAAATTTTCATCTCCGGAGCACCAAAATCTATAACCCCGGCATCAGGAATTTCCTTCCCTGGACACTAAAACGGCTCAATTTTTGAAAACTAGAAGAAGCACCATTTTTAAGCATGAAATTTAACCCCAAATCCCATTCTGAGGTCCGCTTTTACATTTGGCTCGAAAAAATTTTTTCATCTCCGGAGGAGAAAAATCCGTGACCCCGCCATCAGGGATTTCCTTCCCTGGACACTAAAATGGCTCAATTTTTGAAAACTACAAAAAGCACCATTTTTAAGTATGAAATTTAACCCCGAATCCCATTGTGAGGTCCATTTTTACATTTGGCTCGAAAAATTTTTTTCATCTCCGGAGGAGAAAAATCTATGACCCCGGCATCAGGCATTTCCTTCCTCGGACACTAAAACAGCTTAATTTTTGAAAACAAGAAGAAGCACCATTTTTAAGCATGAAATTTAACCCCGAATCCGATTCTGAGGTCCGTTTTTACATTTGGCTTGAAAAAAATTTTTCATCTCCGGATGAGAAAAATCCGTGACCCCGGCATCAGACATTTCCTTCCTCGGACACTAAAACGGCTCAATTTTTGAAAACTAGAAATAGCACCATTTTTAAGCATGAAATTCAACCCCGAATCCCATTCTGAGGTCCGTTTTTACATTTCAGTCAAAAAAAAATTTTCATCTCTGGAGCACAAAAATCTATGACCCCGTCATCAGGAATTTTGTTCCCCGGTCACTAAAATGGCTCAATTTATGAAAACTAGCAGAAGCACCATTTTTAAGCATGAAATTTAACCCCGAATCCCATTCTGAGGTCCGTTTTAACATTTGGTTAAAAAAAATTTCATCTCCAGAGCACAAAAATCTATGACCCCGTCATCAGGAATTTCCTTCCTCGGACACTAAAACGGCTCAATTTTGAAAACTAGAAGAAGCACCATTTTTAAGCATGAAATTTAACCCCGAATCCCATTCTGAGGTCCTTTTTTACATGTCAGTCAAAAAAATTTTTTCATCTCCGGAGCACAAAAATCTATAACCCCGGCATCAGGAATTTCCTTCCCCAGACACTAAAACGGCTCAATTTTTGAAAACTAGAAGAAGCACCATTTTTAAGCATGAAATTTAACCCCAAATTCCATTCTAAGGTCCGCTTTTACATTTGGGTCAAAAAAAAATTTTCATCTCCGGAGCACAAAAATTCGTGACCCTGGCATCAGTAATTTCCTTCCCCGGACACTAAAACGGCTCAATTTTTGAAAACTAGAAAAGCACCATTTTTCAGCATGAAATTTAACCTTGAATCCCCTTCTGAGGTCTGTTTTTACATTTGTTTCAAAAAAAAAATTTCACCTCCGGAGCACAAAAATCCGTGACCATGGCATCAGGGATTTCTTTCCCTGGATACCAAAACGACTCAATTTTTTAAAACTAGAAAGAGCACCATTTTTAAGTATGAAATTTAACCCCAAATCCCATTCTGAGGTCCTTTTTTACATGTCAGTCAAAAAAATTATTTCATCTCCGGACCACAAAAACCTATGACCCTGGCATCAGGAATATCCTTCCACAGAAACTAAAACGGCTGAATTTTTGAAAACGAGAAGAAGTACCATTTTTAAGCAAGAAATTTAACCCTGAATCCAATTCTGATGTCCGTTTTTACATTTGGGTCAAAAAAAATTTTCATCTCCGGAGCACCAAAATCTATAACCCCGGCATCAGGAATTACCTTCCCTGGACAGTAAAACGGCTCAATTTTTGAAAACTAGAAGAAGCACCATTTTTAAGCATGAAATTTAACCCCAAATCCCATTCTGAGGTCCGCTTTTACATTAGGGTCAAAAAAAAATTTTCATTTCCGGAGCACAAAAATTCGTGACCCTGGCATCAGTAATTTCCTTCCCCAGACACTAAAATGGCTCAATTTTTGAAAACTAGAAAAAGCACCATTTTTAAGAATGAAATTTAACCCCGAATCCCATTCTGAGGTCCGTTTTTACATTTGGCTCAAAAAAATTTTTTCATCTCCGGATGAGAAAAATCCGTGACTCCGGCATCAAGCATTTCCTTCCTCGGACACTAAAACAGCTCAATTTTTGAAAATTAGAAGAAGCACCATTTTTAAGCATGAAATTTAACCCCAAATCCCATTCTGATGTCCGTTTTTACATTTGGCTCGAAAAAATTTTTTCATCTCCGGATGAGAAAAATCCGTGACTCCGGCATCAGGCATTTCCTTCCTCGGACACTAAAACGGCTCAATTTTTGAAAACTAGAAATAGCACCATTTTTAAGCATGAAATTTAACCCCGAATCCCATTCTGAGGTCCGTTTTTAGATTTGGGTCAAAAAAAATTTCATCTCCGGAGCACAAAAATCTATGACCCCGGCATCAGGGATTTCCTTCCCTGGACACTAAAACGGCTCAATTTTTGAAAACTAGAAGAAGCACCATTTTTAAGCATGAAATTTAACCCCGAATCCCATTCTGAGGTCAGTTTCTACATTTGGGTCAAAAAAATTTTTCATCTCCGGACCACCAAAATCTATAACCCCGGCACCAGGAATTTCATTCCCCGGACACTAGAACGGCTCAATTTTTGAAAACTAGAAGAAGCACCATTTTTAAGCATGAAATTTAACCCCGAATCCCATTCTGATGTCCGCTTTTACATTTGGCTCGAAAAAATTTTTTCATCTCCGGATGAGAAAAATCCGTGACCCCGGCATCAGGAATATCCTTCCACAGAAACTAAAACGGCTGAATTTTTGAAAACGAGAAGAAGTACCATTTTTAAGCATGAAATTTAACCCTGAATCCCATTCTGAGGTCCGTTTTTACATTTGGGTCAAAAAAAAATTTTCATCTCCGGAGCACAAAAATTCGTGACTTTGAAATCAGTAATTTCCTTCCCCAGACACTAAAATGGCTCAATTTTTGAAAACTAGAAAAAGAACCATTTTTAAGCATGAAATGTAACCCCGAATCGCATTCTGATGTCTGTTTTTACATTTGGCTCAAAAAAAATTTTTCATCTCCGGAGGAGAAAAATCCGTGACCCCGCCATCAGGGATTTCCTTCACTGGACACTAAAACGGCTCAATTTTTGAAAACTACAAAAAGCACCATTTTTAAGTATGAAATTTAACCCCGAATCCCATTCTGAGGTCTGTTCTTATATTTGGGTCAAAAAAAATTTTCATCTCCGGAGCACCAAAATCTATAACCCCGGCATCAGGAATTTCCTTCCCTGGACACTAAAACGGCTCAATTTTTGAAAACTAGAAGAAGCACCATTTTTAAGATGAAATTTAACACTTCTGAACATTAGGGTCAAAAAAAAATTTTCATCTCCGGAGCACAAAAATTCGTGACCCTGGCAACAGTAATTTCCTTCCCCAGACACTAACTCCATTTTTGAAGAAGCACCATTTTTAAGAATGAAATTTAACCCCTAATCCCATTCTGAGGTCCGCTTTTACATTAGGGTCAAAAAAAAATTTTCATCTCCGGAGCACAAAAATTCGTGACCCTGGCATCAGTAATTTCCTTCCCCAGACACTAAAATGGCTCAATTTTTGAAAACTAGAAAAAGCACCATTTTTAAGAATGAAATTTAACCCCGAATCCCATTCTGAGGTCCGTTTTTACATTTGGCTCAAAAAAATTTTTTCATCTCCGGATGAGAAAAATCCGTGACTCCGGCATCAGGCATTTCCTTCCTCGGACACTAAAACAGCTCAATTTTTGAAAATTAGAAGAAGCACCATTTTTAAGTATGAAATTTAACCCCAAATCCCATTCTGATGTCCGTTTTTACATTTGGCTCGAAAAAATTTTTTCATCTCCGGATGAGAAAAATCCGTGACTCCGGCATCAGGCATTTCCTTCCTCGGACACTAAAACGGCTCAATTTTTGAAAACTAGAAATAGCACCATTTTTAAGCATGAAATTTAACCCCGAATCCCATTCTGAGGTCCGTTTTTAGATTTGGGTCAAAAAAAATTTCATCTCCGGAGCACAAAAATCTATGACCCCGGCATCAGGGATTTCCTTCCCTGGACACTAAAACGGCTCAATTTTTGAAAACTAGAAGAAGCACCATTTTTAAGCATGAAATTTAACCCCGAATCCCATTCTGAGGTCAGTTTCTACATTTGGGTCAAAAAAATTTTTCATCTCCGGACCACCAAAATCTATAACCCCGGCACCAGGAATTTCATTCCCCGGACACTAGAACGGCTCAATTTTTGAAAACTAGAAGAAGCACCATTTTTAAGCATGAAATTTAACCCCGAATCCCATTCTGATGTCCGTTTTTACATTTGGCTCGAAAAAATTTTTTCATCTCCGGATGAGAAAAATCCGTGACCCCGGCATCAGGAATATCCTTCCACAGAAACTAAAACGGCTGAATTTTTGAAAACGAGAAGAAGTACCATTTTTAAGCATGAAATTTAACCCTGAATCCCATTCTGAGGTCCGTTTTTACATTTGGGTCAAAAAAAAATTTTCATCTCCGGAGCACAAAAATTCGTGACTTTGAAATCAGTAATTTCCTTCCCCAGACACTAAAATGGCTCAATTTTTGAAAACTAGAAAAAGAACCATTTTTAAGCATGAAATGTAACCCCGAATCGCATTCTGATGTCTGTTTTTACATTTGGCTCAAAAAAAATTTTTCATCTCCGGAGGAGAAAAATCCGTGACCCCGCCATCAGGGATTTCCTTCACTGGACACTAAAACGGCTCAATTTTTGAAAACTACAAAAAGCACCATTTTTAAGTATGAAATTTAACCCCGAATCCCATTCTGAGGTCTGTTCTTATATTTGGGTCAAAAAAAATTTTCATCTCCGGAGCACCAAAATCTATAACCCCGGCATCAGGAATTTCCTTCCCTGGACACTAAAACGGCTCAATTTTTGAAAACTAGAAGAAGCACCATTTTTAAGCATGAAATTTAACCCCAAATCCCATTCTGAGGTCCGCTTTTACATTAGGGTCAAAAAAAAATTTTCATCTCCGGAGCACAAAAATTCGTGACCCTGGCAACAGTAATTTCCTTCCCCAGACACTAAAATGGCTCAATTTTTGAAAACTAGAAAAAGCACCATTTTTAAGAATGAAATTTAACCCCTAATCCCATTCTGAGGTCCGTTTTTACATTTGGCTCGAAAAAAATTTTTCATCTCCGGAGGAGAAAAATCCGTGACCCCGCCATCAGGGATTTCCTTCCCTGGACACTAAAATGGCTCAATTTTTGAAAACTACAAAAAGCACCATTTTTAAGTATGAAATTTAACCCCGAATCCCATTGTGAGGTCCATTTTTACATTTGGCTCGAAAAAATTTTTTCATCTCCGGAGGAGAAAAATCTATGACCCCGGCATCAGGCATTTCCTTCCTCGGACACTAAAACAGCTCAATTTTTGAAAACTAGAAGAAGCACCATTTTTAAGCATGAAATTTAACCCCGAATCCCATTCTGATGTCCGTTTTTACATTTGGCTCGAAAAAATTTTTTCATCTGCGGATGAGAAAAATCCGTGACCCCGGCATCAGGAATATCCTTCCACAGAAACTAAAACGGCTGAATTTTTGAAAACGAGAAGAAGTACCATTTTTAAGCATGAAATTTAACCCTGAATCCCATTCTGAGGTCCGTTTTTACATTTGGGTCAAAAAAAAATTTTCATCTCCGGAGCACAAAAATTCGTGACTTTGAAATCAGTAATTTCCTTCCCCAGACACTAAAATGGCTCAATTTTTGAAAACTAGAAAAAAATCATTTTTAAGCATGAAATGTAACCCCGAATCGCATTCTGATGTCCGTTTTTACATTTGGCTCAAAAAAAAATTTTCATCTCCGGAGGAGAAAAATCCGTGACCCCGCCATCAGGGATTTCCTTCACTGGACACTAAAACGGCTCAATTTTTGAAAACTACAAAAAGCACCATTTTTAAGTATGAAATTTAACCCCAAATCCCATTCTGAGGTCTGTTTTTATATTTGGGTCAAAAAAAATTTTCATCTCCGGAGCACCAAAATCTATAACCCCGGCATCAGGAATTTCCTTCCCTGGACAGTAAAATGGCTCAATTTTTGAAAACTACAAAAAGCACCATCTTTAAGTATGAAATTTAACCCCGAATCCCATTGTGAGGTCCATTTTTACATTTGGCTCAAAAATTTTTTTTCATCTCCGGAGGAGAAAAATCCGTGACCCCGGCATCAGGAATATCCTTCCACAGAAACTAAAACGGCTGAATTTTTGAAAACGAGAAGAAGTACCATTTTTAAGCATGAAATTTAAACCTGAATCCCATTCTGAGGTCGGTTTTTAAATTTGGGTCAAAAAAAAATTTTCATCTCCGGAGCACAAAAATTCGTGACTTTGAAATCAGTAATTTCCTTCCCCAGACACTAAAATGGCTCAATTTTTGAAAACTAGAAAAAGAACCATTTTTAAGCATGAAATGTAACCCCGAATCGCATTCTGATGTCCGTTTTTACATTTGGCTCAAAAAAAAATTTTCATCTCCGGAGGAGAAAAATCCGTGACCCCGCCATCAGGGATTTCCTTCACTGGACACTAAAACGGCTCAATTTTTGAAAACTACAAAAAGCACCATTTTTAAGTATGAAATTTAACCCCGAATCCCATTCTGAGGTCTGTTTTTATATTTGGGTCAAAAAAAATTTTTCATCTCCGGAGCACAAAAATCTATGACCCCGTCATCAGGAATTTCGTTCCCCGGTCACTAAAATGGCTCAATTTATGAAAACTAGCAGAAGCACCATTTTTGAGCATGAAATTTAACCACGAATCCCATTCTGAGGTCTGTTTTTACATTTGGGTCAAAAATAAATTTTCATCTCCGGAGCAGAAAAATCCGTGACCTCGCCATCAGGGATTTCTTTCCCTGGATACCAAAACGACTCAATTTTTTAAAACTAGAAAGAGCACCATTTTTTAGTATGAAATTTAACCCCGAATCCCATTCTGAGGTCCGTTTTTACATTTGGGTCAAAAAAAATTTTCATCTCCGGACCACCAAAATCTATAACCCCGGCATCAGGAATTTCCTTCCCCAGACACTAAAACGGCTCAATTTTTGAAAACTAGAAGAAGCACCATTTTTAAGCATGAAATTTAACCCCAAATTCCATTCTAAGGTCCGCTTTTACATTTGGGTCAAAAAAAAATTTCATGTCCGGAGCACAAATATTCGTGACCCCGGCATCAGTAATTTACTTCCCCAGACACTAAATCGTCTCAATTTTTGAAAATTAGAAGAAGCACCACTTTTAAGTATGAAATTTAACCCCGAATCCCATTCTGAGGTCCGTTTTTACATTTGGGTCAAAAAAAAAATTTCACCTCTGGAGCACAAAAATCCGTGACCCCGGCATCAGGGATTTCTTTCCTTCGATACCAAAATGGCTCAATTTTTTAAAACTAGAAAGGGCAGCATTTTAAGCATGAAATTTAACCCCGAATCCCATTCTGAGGTCCGTTTTTACATTTGGCTTGAAAAAATTTTTTCATCTCCGGAGGAGAAAAATCCGTGACCCCGCCATCAGGGATTTTCTTCCCTGGACACTAAAATGGCTCAATTTTTGAAAACTACAAAAAGCACCATTTTTAAGTATGAAATTTAACCCCGAATCCCATTGTTAGGTCCGTTTTTACATTTGGCTCGAAAAATTTTTTTCATCTCCGGAGGAGAAAAATCTATGACCCCGGCATCAGGCATTTCCTTCCTCGGACACTAAAACAGCTCAATTTTTGAAAACTAGAAGAAGCACCATTTTTAAGCATGAAATTTAACCCCAAATCCCATTCTGATGTCCGTTTTTACATTTGGCTCGAAAAAATTTTTTCATCTCCGGATGAGAAAAATCCGTGACTCCGGCATCAGGCATTTCCTTCCTCGGACACTAAAACGGCTCAATTTTTGAAAACTAGAAATAGCACCATTTTTAAGCATGAAATTTAACCCCGAATCCCATTCTGAGGTCCGTTTTTAGATTTGGGTCAAAAAAAATTTCATCTCCGGAGCACAAAAATCTATGACCCCGGCATCAGGCATTTCCTTCCTCGGACACTAAAACAGCTCAATTTTTGAAAACTAGGAGAAGCACCATTTTTAAGCATGAAATTTAACCCCGAATCCCATTCTGATGTCCGTTTTTACATTTGGCTCGAAAAATTTTTTTCATCTCCAGAGGAGTAAAATCCGTGACCCCAGCATCAGGAATTTCCTTCCCGGGATATCAAAATGGCTCAATTTTTAAAACTACAAAAAGCACCATTTTTAAGCATGAAATTTAATGCCGAATACCATTCTGAGGTCCGTTTTTACATTTGGGTCAAAAAAAATTTTCATCTCCGGAGCACCAAAATCTATAACCCCGGCATCACGAATTTCCTTCCCCGGACACTAAAACGGCTCAATTTTTGAAAACTAGAAGAAGCACCATTTTTAAGCATGAAATTTAACCCCAAATCCCATTCTAAGGTCCGCTTTTACATTTGGGTCAAAAAAAAATTTTCATCTCCGGAGCACAAAAATTCGTGACCCTGGCATCAGTAATTTCCTTCCCCGAACACTAAAACGGCTCAATTTTTGAAAACTAGAAAAGCACCATTTTTGAGCATGAAATTTTACCCCGAATCCCATTCTGAGGTCCGTTTTTACATTTCAGTCAAAAAAAATTTTTCATCTCTGGAGCACAAAAATCTATGACCCCGTCATCAGGAATTTCGTTCCCCGGTCACTAAAATGACTCAATTTATGAAAACTAGCAGAAGCACCATTTTTAAGCATGAAATTTAACCCCGAATCCCATTCTGAGGTCCGTTTTTAGATTTGGGTCAAAAAAAAATTCATCTCCGGAGCACAAAAATCTATGACCCCGGCATCAGGCATTTCCTTCCTCGGACACTAAAACAGCTCAATTTTTGAAAACTAGGAGAAGCACCATTTTTAAGCATGAAATTTAACCCCGAATCCCATTCTGATGTCCGTTTTTACATTTGGCTCGAAAAAATTTTTTCATCTCCGGAGGAGAAAAATCCGTGACCCCAGCATCAGGAATTTCCTTCCCTGGATATCAAAATGGCTCAATTTTTTAAAACTACAAAAAGCACCATTTTTAAGCATGAAATTTAACGCCGAATCCCATTCTGAGGTCCGTTTTTACATTTCAGTCAAAAAAAAATTTTCATCTCTTGAGCACAAAAATCTATGAACCCGTCATCAGGAATTTCGTTCCCCGGTCACTAAAATGGCTCAATTTATGAAAACTAGCAGAAGCACCATTTTTAAGCATGAAATTTAACCCCGAATCCCATTCTGAGGTCCGTTTTTACATTTGGTTAAAAAAAAAATTTCACCTCCGGAGCACAAAAATCCATGACCCCGGCATCAGGGATTTCCTTCCCTGGATACCAAAACGGCTCAGTTTTTGAAAACTAGAAGAAGCACCATTTTTAAGCATGAAATTTAACCCCGAATCCCATTCTGAGGTCCGTTTTTACATTTGGGTCAAAAAAAAAAATTTCACCTCCGGAGCACAAAAATCCGTGACCCCGGCATCAGGGATTTTTTCCTTGGATACCAAAATGGCTCAATTTTTTAAAACTAGAAAGGGCACCATTTTAAGAATGAAATTTAACCCCGAATCCCATTCTGAGGTCGTTTTTACATTTGGCTCGAAAAAATTTTTTCATCTCGGAGGAAAAATCCGTGACCCCGCCATCAGGGATTTACTTCCCTGGACATAAAATGGCTCAATTTTTGAAAACTACAAAAAGCACCATTTTTAAGCATGAAATTTACCCCGAATCCCATTCTGAGTCCGTTTTCATTTGGGTCAAAAAAAAAAATTTCACCTCCGAGAGCACAAAAATCCGTGTGAACCCGGCATAAGGCGATTTCTTCCTTGGATACAAATTGCTCAATTTTAAAACTAGAAAGGGCACCATTGTAAGGCATGAAATTTAAACCCGAAATCCAACTCTGAGGTCCTTTTTCACATGTCAGTCAAACAAATTTTCATCTGTCGGACCACCAAATCGATAAACCGGCATCAGAATTCCTTCCCGGTCCTAAAAGGCTCAATTGTTGAAAACCGAAGAAGCACCATTTTAGCATGAAATTTAACCCCGAATCCCATTCTGAGGTCCATTTTTAATTTGGGTCAAAAAAAAATTTCATCTTTGGAGCAGAAAAATCCGTGACCCCGGCATCAGGAATTTCCTTCCCTGGATATCAAAATGGCTCAATTTTTGAAAACTACAAAAAGCACCATTTTTAAGCATGAAATTTAACCCCGAATCCCATTCTGAGGTCCTTTTTTACATTTCAGTCAAAAAAAATTTTTCATCTCCGGAGCACAAAAATCCGTGACCCCGGCATCAGGAATTTCCTTCCCTGGATTCCAAAACGGCTCAATTTTTGAAAACTAGAAAAAGCACCATTTTTAAGCATGAAAGTTAACCCTGAATCCCATTCTGAGGTCCTTTTTTACATGTCAGTCAAAAAATTTTTTCATCTCCGGAGCACAAAAACCTATGACCCTGGCATCAGGAATATCCTTCCACAGAAACTAAAACGGCTGAATTTTTGAAAACGAGAAGAAGTACCATTTTTAAGCATGAAATTTAACCCTGAATCCCATTCTGAGGTCCGTTTTTACATTTGGGTCAAAAAAAAATTTTCATCTCCGGAGCAGAAAAATCCGTGACCCCGCCATCAGGGATTTCCTTCCCTGGACACTAAAACGGCTCAATTTTTGAAAACTAGAAAAAGCACCATTTTTAAGCATGAAATTTAACCCCGAATCCCATTCTGAGGTCCGTTTTTACATTTGGGTCAAAAAAAATTTTCATCTCCGGAGCACAAAAATCCGTGACCCCGGCATCAGGAATTTCCTTCCCCGGACACTAAAACGGCTCAATTTTTGAAAACTAGAAAAGCACCATTTGTGAGCATGAAATTTAACCACGAATCCCATTCTGAGGTCCGTTTTTAGATTTGGGACAAAAAAAAAATTTCATCTTTGGAGCAGAAAAATCCGTGACCCCGGCATCAGGAATTTCCTTCCCTGGATATCAAAATGGCTCAATTTTTGAAAACTACAAAAAGCACCATTTTTAAGCATGAAATTTAACCCCGAATCCCATTCTGAGGTCCTTTTTTACATTTCAGTCAAAAAAAATTTTTCATCTCCGGAGCACAAAAACCTATGACCCTGGCATCAGGAATATCCTTCCACAGAAACTAAAACGGCTGAATTTTGAAAACGAGAAGAAGTACCATTTTTAAGCATGAAATTTAACCCTGAATCCCATTCTGAGGTCCTTTTTTACATGTCAGTCAAAAAAATATTTTCATCTCCGGAGCACAAAAACCTGTGACCCTGGCATCAGGAATATCCTTCCACAGAAACTAAAACGGCTGAATTTTTGAAAACGAGAAGTACCATTTTTAAGCATGAAATTTAACCCTGAATCCCATTCTGAGGTCCGTTTTTACATTTGGGTCAAAAAAAAATTTTCATCTCTGGAGCAGAAAAATCCGTGACCCCGCCATCAGGGATTTCCTTCCCTGGACACTAAAACGGCTCAATTTTTGAAAACTAGAAAAAGCACCATTTTTAAGCATGAAATTTAACCCCGAATCCCATTCTGAGGTCCGTTTTTACATTTGGGTCAAAAAAAATTTTCATCTCCGGACCACCAAAATCTATAACCCCGGCATCAGGAATTTCCTTCCCCAGACACTAAATCGGCTCAATTTTTGAAAATTAGAAGAAGCACCACTTTTAAGTATGAAATTTAACCCCGAATCCCATTCTGAGGTCCCTTTTTACATTTGGGTCAAAAAAAAAATTTCACCTCCGGAGCGCAAAAATCCGTGACCCCGGCATCAGGGATTTCTTTCCTTGGATACCAAAACGGCTCAATTTTTTAAAACTAGAAAGAGCACCATTTTTAAGCATGAAATTTAACCCCAAATCCCATTCTGAGGTCCTTTTTTACATGTCAGTCAAAAAAATTTTTTCATCTCCGGAGCAAAAAAACCTATGACCCTGGCATCAGGAATATCCTTCCACAGAAACTAAAACGGGTGAATTTTTGAAAACGAGAAGAAGTACCATTTCTAAGCATGAAATTTAACCCTGAATCCCATTCTGAGGTCCGTTTTTACATTTGGGTCAAAAAAAAATTTCACCTCCGGAGCACAAAAATCCGTGACCCCGGCATCAGGGATTTCTTTCCTTGGATACCAAAACGGCTCAATTTTTAAAAACTAGAAAGAGCACCATTTTTAAGCATGAAATTTAACCCCAAATCCCATTCTGAGGTCCTTTTTTACATGTCAGTCAAAAAATTTTTTTCATATCCGGAGCAAAAAAACCTATGACCCTGGCATCAGGAATATCCTTCCACAGAAACTAAAACGGCTGAATTTTTGAAAACGAGAAGAAGTACCATTTTTAAGCATGAAATTTAACCCTGAATCCCATTCTGAGGTCCGTTTTTACATTTGGGTCAAAAAAAAATTTTCATCTACGGAGCAGAAAAATCCGTGACCCCGCCATCAGGGATTTCCTTCCCTGGACACTAAAACGGCTCAATTTTTGAAAACTAGAAAAAGCACCATTTTTAAGCATGAAATTTAACCCCGAATCCCATTCTGAGGTCCGTTTTTACATTTGGGTCAAAAAAAATTTTCATCTCCGGACCACCAAAATCTATAACCCCGGCATCAGGAATTTCCTTCCCCGGACACTAAAACGGCTCAATTTTTGAAAACTAGAAGAAGCACCATTTTTAAGCATGAAATTTAACCCCAAATCCCATTCTGAGGTCCGTTTTTACTTTTGGGTCAAAAAAAAATTTTCATCTCCGGAGCACAAAAATCCGTGACCCCGCCATCAGGAATTTCCTTCCCCGGACACTAAAACGGCTCAATTTTTGAAATCTAGAAAAGCACCATTTGTGAGCATGAAATTTAACCACGAATCCCATTCTGAGGTCCGTTTTTAGATTTGGGACAAAAAAAAATTTCATCTTTGGAGCAGAAAAATCCGTGACCCCGGCATCAGGAATTTCCTTCCCTGGATATCAAAATGGCTCAATTTTTGAAAACTACAAAAAGCACCATTTTTAAGCATGAAATTTAACCCTGAATCCCATTCTGAGGTCCGTTTTTACATTTGGGTCAAAAAAAAATTTTCATCTCCGGAGCAGAAAAATCCGTGACCCCGCCATCAGGGATTTCCTTCCCTGGACACTAAAACGGCTCAATTTTTGAAAACTAGAAAAAGCACCATTTTTAAGCATGAAATTTAACCCCGAATCCCATTCTGAGGTCCGTTTTTACATTTGGGTCCAAAAAAATTTCATGTCCGGAGCACAAAAATCCGTGACCCCGGCATCAGGGATTCTTTCCTTACTATTACCAAACCGGCTCATTTTTAAAACTAGAAAGAGCACCATTTTAAGCTGAAATTTAACCCCAACCCAATTCTGAGGTCCTTTTTTAAATGCAGTCAAAAAAATTTTTCATCTCCGGAGCAAAAAAACCTATGACCCTGGCATCAGAGAATATCCTTCCACAGAAACCCTAAAACGGTCATCTGTGGAATTTTTGAAAACGAGAAGAAGCAACATTTTTAAGCATGAAATTTAACCCCGAATCCCATTCTGAGGTCCGTTTTTACATTTGGGTCCAAAAAAATTTCATGTCCGGAGCACAAAAATCCGTCATCCCGGCATCAGTAATTTACTTCCCCAGACACTAAATCGGCTCAATTTTTTAAAACTAGAAAGAGCACCATTTTTAAGCATGAAATTTAACCCCAAATCCCATTCTGAGGTCCTTTTTTACATGTCAGTCAAAAAATTTTTTTCATCTCCGGAGCAAAAAAACCTATGACCCTGGCATCAGGAATATCCTTCCACAGAAACTAAAACGGGTGAATTTTTGAAAACGAGAAGAAGTACCATTTCTAAGCATGAAATTTAACCCTGAATCCCATTCTGAGGTCCGTTTTTACATTTGGGTCAAAAAAAAATTTTCATCTCCGTAGCAGAAAAATCCGTGACTCCGCCATCAGGGATTTCCTTCCCTGGATACTAAAACGGCTCAATTTTTGAAAACTAGAAAAAGCACCATTTTTAAGCATGAAATTTAACACCGAATCCCATTCTGAGGTCCGTTTTTACATTTGGGTCAAAAAAAATTTTCATCTCCGGACCACCAAAATCTATAACCCGGAATCAGGAATTTCCTTCCCCGGACACTAAAACGGCTCAATTTGGAAAACTAGAAGAAGCACCATTTTTAAGCATGAAATTTAACCCCAAATCCCATTCTGAGGTCCGTTTTTACTTTTGGGTCAAAAAAAAATTTTCATCTCCGGAGCACAAAAATCCGTGACCCCGCCATCAGGAATTTCCTTCCCCGGACACTAAAACGGCTCAATTTTTGAAAACTAGAAAAGCACCATTTGTGAGCATGAAATTTAACCACGAATCCCATTCTGAGGTCCGTTTTTAGATTTGGGAGAAAAAAAAAATTTCATCTTTGGAGCACAAAAATCCGTGACCCCGGCATCAGGAATTTCCTTCCCTGGATATCAAAATGGCTCAATTTTTGAAAACTACAAAAAGCACCATTTTTAAGCATGAAATTTAACCCCTAATCCCATTCTGAGGTCCTTTTTTACATTTCAGTCAAAAAAATTTTTTCATCTCCGGAGCACAAAAATCCGTGACCCCGCCATCAGGGATTTCCTTCCCTGGATACAAAAACGGCTCAATTTTTGAAAACTAGAAAAAGCACCATTTTTAAGCATGAAATTTAACCCCGAATCCCATTCTGAGGTCCATTTTTACATTTGGGTCAAAAAAAAATTTTCATCTCCGGAGCAGAAAAATCCGTGACCCCGCCATCAGGAATTTCCTTCCCCGGACACTAAAACGGCTCAATTTTTGAAAACTAGAAAAGCACCATTTTTGAGCATGAAATTTAACCCCGAATCCCATTCTGAGGTCCGTTTTTACATTTGGGTCAAAAAAAAATTTTCATCTTTGGAGCAGAAAAATCCGTGACCCCGGCATCAGGAATTTCCTTCCCTGGATTCCAAAACGGCTCAATTTTTTAAAAGTAGAAAGAGCACCATTGTTAAGCATGAAATTTAACCCCGAATCCCATTCTGACGTCCTTTTTTACATTTCAGTCAAAAAAAATTTTCATCTCCGGAGCACAAAAACCTATGACCCTGGCATCAGGAATATCCTTCCACAGAACCTAAAACGGCTGAATTTTTGAAAACGAGAAGAAGTACCATTTTTAAGCATGAAATTTAACCCTGAATCCCATTCTGAGGTCCGTTTTTAAATTTGGGTCAAAAAAAAATTTTCATCTCCGGAGCAGAAAAATCCGTGACCCCGCCATCAGGGATTTCCTTCCCTGGACACTAAAACGGCTCAATTTTTGAAAACTAGAAAAAGCACCATTTTTAAGCATGAAATTTAACCCCGAATCCCATTCTGAGGTCCGTTTTTACTAGATAAAGCACCATTTTTCAGCATGAAATTTAACCCCGAATCCTATTCTGAGGTCCTTTTTTAAATGTCAGTCAAAAAAAATTTTTCATCTCCGGATCACAAAAATCCATGACCCTGGCATCAGGAATGTCCTTCCCTGGATACCAAAATGGCTCAATTTTTGAAAACTAGAAGAAGCACCATTTTTAAGCATGAAATTTAACCCCGAATCCCATTCTGAGGTCCGTTTTTACATTTCAGTCCCAAAAAATTTTTCATCTCAGGAGCACAAATATCTACGACCTCGGCATCAGGATTATGCTTCCCCGGACACTAAAACGTCTCAATTTTTGAAAACTAGTAGAAGCACCATTTTTAAGCATGAAATTTAACCCCGAATCCCAATCTGAGGTCCTTTTTTACATTTCAGTCAAAAAAAATTTTTCATCTCCGGAGCACAAAAATCCGTGACCCCGGCATCAGGAATTTCCTTCCCTGGATACCAAAACGGCTCAATTTTGAAAACTACAAAAAGCACCATTTTTAAGCATGAAATTTAACCCCGAATCCCAATCTGAGGTCCTTTTTTACATTTCAGTCAAAAAAAATTTTTCATCTCCGGAGCACAAAAATCCGTGACCCCGGCATCAGGAATTTCCTTCCCTGGATACCAAAACGGCTCAATTTTTGAAAACTAGAAAAAGCACCATTTTTAAGCATGAAATTTAACCCCGAATCCCATTCTGAGGTCCCTTTTTACATTTGGGTCAAAAAAAATTTTTCACCTCTGGAGCACAAAAATCCGTGACCCCGGCATCAGGAATTTCCTAGCCCGGACACTAAAACGGCTCAATTTTTGAAAACTAGAAAAGGCACCATTTTTAAGCATGAAATTTAACCCCGAATCCCATTCTGAGGTCCGTTTTTAGATTTCTGTCAAAAAAAAAATTTTCATCTCTGGAGCACAAAAATCCGTGACCCCGGCATCAGGAATTTCCTTTCCCGGACACTAAAACGGCTCAATTTTTGACAATTAGAAGAAGCACCCTTTTTAAGCATGAAATTTAACCCCGAATCCCACTCTGAGGTCCATTTTTACATTTGGGTCAAAATAAATTTTCATCTCCGGAGCAAAAATCCGTGACCGCCTCCATCAGGAATTTCCTCCCGGCACTAAAACGGCTCATTTTTGACAAAACTAAAAAGCAACCATTTTTGCGCATGAAATTAACCACGAATCCCATTCTGAGGTCCGTTTTTACATTTGGGTCAAAAAAAAATTTTCATCTTTGGAGCAGAAAAATCCGTGACCCCGGCATCAGGAATTTCCTTCCCTGGATATCAAAATGGCTCAATTTTTGAAAACTACAAAAAGCACCATTTTTAAGCATGAAATTTAACCCCGAATCCCATTCTGAGGTCCTTTTTTACATTTCAGTCTAAAAAAATTTTTCATCTCCGGATCACAAAAATCCGTGACCCCGGCATCAGGAATTTCCTTCCCTGGATACCAAAACGGCTCAATTTTTGAAAACTAGAAATAGCACCATGTTTAAGCATGAAATTTAACCCCGAATCCCATTCTGAGGTCCGTTTTTAGATTTGGGACAAAAAAAATTTCATCTCCGGAGCAAAAAATGTATGACCCCGGCATCAGGCATTTCCTTCCTCGGACACTAAAACGGCTCAATTTTTGAAAACTAGAATAAGCACCATTTTTAAGCATGAAATTTAACCCTGAATCCCATTCTGAGGTCCGTTTTTACATTTGGGTCAAAAAAAAATTTTCATCTCCGGAGCAGAAAAATCCGTGACCCCGCCATCAGGGATTTCCTTCCCTGGACACTAAAACGGCTCAATTTTTTAAAACTAGAAAAAGCACCATTTTTAAGCATGAAATTTAACCCCGAATCCCATGCTGAGGTCCGTTTTTACATTTAGGTCAAAAAAAATTTTCATCTCCGGACCACCAAAATCTATAACCCCGGCATCAGGAATTTCCTTCCCCGGACACTAAAACGGCTCAATTTTTGAAAACTAGAAAAGCACCATTTTTTGAGCATTAAATTAACCACGAATCCCATTCTGAGGTCCGTTTTTACATTGGGTCAAAAAAAAATTTTTTATTTTTCATCTTTGGAGCAGAAAATCCGTGACCGCGCCCATCAGAATTTTTTTCCCTGAATAACAACTGCTCATTTTGAAATAGAAAAAGCACCATTTTTAAGAATGAAATTTAACCCCGAATCCCATTCTGAGGTCCGTTTTTACATTTGGGTCAAAAAAAAATTTTCATCTCTGGAGCAGAAAAATCAGTGACCCCGGGATGAGGAATTTCCTTCCCCGGATACTAAAACGGCTCAATTTTTGAAAACTAGATAAAGCACCATTTTTAAGCATGAAATTTAACCCCGAATCCTAGTCTGAGGTCCTTTTTTACATTTCAGTCAAAAAAAATTTTTCATCTCCGGATCACAAAAATCCGTGACCCCGGCATCAGGAATTTCCTTCCCTGGATACCAAAACGGCTCATTTTTGAAAACTAGAAATAGCACCGATTTTAAGCATGAAACTTTAACCCCAATCCATTCTGAGGTCGTTTTTACATTTGGGTCAAAAAGATTTTCACTCGATCATAAAAATCTATGAACCCGGCATCAGGGATTTCCTTCCCTGGACACTAAAACGGCTCAATTTTTGAAAACTAGAAAAAGCACCATTTTTAAGCATGAAATTTAACCCCGAATCCCATTCTGAGGTTCGTTTTTACATTTAGGTCAAAAAAAATTTTTCATCTCAGGAGCACAAATATCTACGACCTCGGCATCAGGATTATCCTTCCCCGGACACTAAAACGTCTCAATTTTTGAAAACTAGTAGAAGCACCATATTTAAGCATGAAATTTAACCCCGAATCCCATTCTGACATCCGTTTTTACATTTGGGTGAAAAAAAAATTTTCATCTCCGGAGCACAAAAATCCGTGATCCCGGCATCAGGAATTTTTTTCCCTGGATAACAAAAAGGCTCAATTTTTGAAAAATAGAAAAAGCACCATTTTTAAGAATGAAATTTAACACCGAATCCCATTCTGAGGTCCGTTTTTACATTTGGGTCAAAAAAGATTTTCATCTCCGGAGCACAAAAATCTATGACCCCGGCATCAGAGATTTCCTTCCCCGGACACTAAAACGGCTCAATTTTTGAAAACTAGAAAAAGCACCATTTTTAAACATGAAATTTAACCCCGAATCCCATTCTGAGGTACGTTTTTACATTTGGGTCAAAAAAGATTTTCATCTCTGGAGCATAAAAATCTATGAACCCGGCATCAGGGATTTCCTTCCCTGGACACTAAAACGGCTCAATTTTTGAAAACTAGAAAAAGCACCATTTTTAAGCATGAAATTTAACCCCGAATCCCATTCTGAGGTTCGTTTTTACATTTAGGTCAAAAAAAATTTTCATCTCCGGACCACCAAAATCTATAACCCCGTCATCAGGAATTTCCTTCCCCGGACACTAAAACGGTTCAATTTTTGAAAACTAGAAAAAGCACCATTTTTAAGCATGAAATTTAACCCCAAATCCCATTCTGAGGTCCTTTTTTACATTTCAGACAAAAAAAAATTTTCATCTTTGGAGCAGAAAAATCCGTGACCCCGGCATCAGGAATTTCCTTCCCCGGACACTAAAACGGCTCAATTTTTGAAAACTAGAAGAAGCACCATTTTTAAGCATGAAATTTAACCCCGAATCCCATTCTGAGGTCCGTTTTTACATTTGGGTCAAAAAAGATTTTCATCTCTGGAGCATAAAAATCTATGAACCCGGCATCAGGGATTTCCTTCCCTGGACACTAAAACGGCTCAATTTTTGAAAACTAGAAAAAGCACCATTTTTAAGCATGAAATTTAACCCCGAATCCCATTCTGAGGTTCGTTTTTACATTTAGGTCAAAAAAAATTTTTCATCTCAGGAGCACAAATATCTACGCCTCGTCATCAGGATTATCCTTTACCCCGTACACTAAAAACTCTCAATTTTTTGCAAACTAGTAGAACACCATATTTAAGCATGAAATTTACCCGTCCCATTCTGACATCTCTTTTTGACATTTGGTGAAAAAAAAATTTCATCTCCGGAGCACAAAAATCCGTGACCCTCGGCATCAGAATTTTTTCCCTGTGATAACAAAAAGGCTCCATTTTGAAAAATAGAAAAGCACCATTTTATTAAGAATGAAATTTTAACACCGATCCCATCTGAGGTACGTATTTTACATTGGGTCAAAAAAGCTTTTCATCTCCGATTCACAATAATCTATGACCCCGCATCAGAGATTTCTTCCCCGGACACTCAAAACGGCTCACATTTTTGAAAACTAGAAAAAGGCACCATTTTTAGAACATGAAATTTAACCCCGAATCCCATTCTGAGGTCTGTTTTTAGATTTCACTCAAAAAAAAATTTTCATCTCTGGAGCACAAAAATCCGTGACCCCGGCATCAGGAATTTCCTTCCCTGGACACTAAAACGGCTCAATTTTTGAAAACTAGAAAAAGCACCATTTTTAAGCATGAAATTTAACCCCGAATCCCATTCTGAGGTTCGTTTTTACATTTAGGTCAAAAAAAATTTTCATCTCCGGACCACCAAAATCTATAACCCCGTCATCAGGAATTTCCTTCCCCGGACACTAAAACGGTTCAATTTTTGAAAACTAGAAAAAGCACCATTTTTAAGCATGAAATTTAACCCCAAATCCCATTCTGAGGTCCTTTTTTACATTTCAGACAAAAAAAAATTTTCATCTTTGGAGCAGAAAAATCCGTGACCCCGGCATCAGGAATTTCCTTCCCCGGACACTAAAACGGCTCAATTTTTGAAAACTAGAAGAAGCACCATTTTTAAGCATGAAATTTAACCCCAAATCCCATTCTGAGGTCCGTTTTTACATTTGGGTCAAAAAAAAATTTTCATCTCCGGAGCAGAAAAATCTGTGACCTCGCCATCAGGAATTTCCTTCCCCGGACACTAAAACGGCTCAAATTTTGAAAACTAGAAAAGCACCATTTTTGAGCATGAAATTTAACCACGAATCCCATTCTGAGGTCTGTTTTTACATTTGGGTCAAAAAAAAATTTTCATCTTTGGAGCAGAAAAATCCGTGACCCCGGCATCAGGAATTTCCTTCCCTGGATATCAAAATGGCTCAATTTTTGAAAACTACAAAAAGCACCATTTTTAAGCATGAAATTTAACCCCGAATCCCAATCTGAGGTCCTTTTTTACATTTCAGTCAAAAAAAATTTTTCATCTCCAGAGCACAAAAATCCGTGACCCCGGCATCAGGAATTTCCTTCCCTGGATACCAAAACGGCTCAATTTTTGAAAACTAGAAAAAGCACCATTTTTAAGCATGAAATTTAACCCTGAATCCCATTCTGAGGTCCTTTTTTACATGTCAGTCAAAAAAAATTTTTCATCTCCGGAGCACAAATACCTATGACCCTGGCATTAGGAATATCCTTCCACAACCTAAAACGGCTGAATTTTTGAAAACGAGAAGAAGTACCATTTTTAAGCATGAAATTTAACCCTGAATCTCATTCTGAGGTTCGTTTTTTCCAGTTAGGTCAAAAAAAATATTTTCATCTCAGGAGCCCAAATATCTACGCCTCGCATCAGGATTATCTTCCCCCGGACACTAACGTCTCAATTTTTGAAAACTATAGAAGCACCATTTGAAGCATGAAATTTAACCCCGAATCCCATTCTGACATCCGTTTTTTACATTTGGGTGAAAAAAAAATTTTCATCTCCGGAGCAACCAAAAATCCTGATCCCGGCATCAGAATTTTTTTCCCTGATTAACAAAAAGGCTCATTTTGAAAAATGGAAAAAGCACCATTTTTAGAATAAATTTAACACCGAATCCCATTCTGAGGTCCGTTTTTACATTTGGGTCAAAAAAGATTTTCATCTCCGGAGCACAAAAATCTATGACCCCGGCATCAGAGATTTCCTTCCCCGGACACTAAAACGGCTCAATTTTTGAAAACTAGAAAAAGCACCATTTTTAAACATGAAATTTAACTCCGAATCCCATTCTGAGGTACGTTTTTACATTTGGGTCAAAAAAGATTTTCATCTCTGGATCATAAAAATCTATGAACCCGGCATCAGGGATTTCCTTCCCTGGACACTAAAACGGCTCAATTTTTGAAAACTAGAAAAAGCACCATTTTTAAGCATGAAATTTAACCCCGAATCCCATTCTGAGGTTCGTTTTTACATTTAGGTCAAAAAAAATTTTCATCTCCGGACCACCAAAATCTATAACCCCGTCATCAGGAATTTCCTTCCCCGGACACTAAAACGGTTCAATTTTTGAAAACTAGAAAAAGCACCATTTTTAAGCATGAAATTTAACCCCAAATCCCATTCTGAGGTCCTTTTTTACATTTCAGACAAAAAAAAATTTTCATCTTTGGAGCAGAAAAATCCGTGACCCCGGCATCAGGAATTTCCTTCCCCGGACACTAAAACGGCTCAATTTTTGAAAACTAGAAGAAGCACCATTTTTAAGCATGAAATTTAACCCCGAATCCCATTCTGAGGTCCGTTTTTACATTTGGGTCAAAAAAGATTTTCATCTCTGGAGCATAAAAATCTATGAACCCGGCATCAGGGATTTCCTTCCCTGGACACTAAAACGGCTCAATTTTTGAAAACTAGAAAAAGCACCATTTTTAAGCATGAAATTTAACCCCGAATCCCATTCTGAGGTTCGTTTTTACATTTAGGTCAAAAAAAATTTTTCATCTCAGGAGCACAAATATCTACGACCTCGGCATCAGGATTATCCTTCCCCGGACACTAAAACGTCTCAATTTTTGAAAACTAGTAGAAGCACCATATTTAAGCATGAAATTTAACCCCGAATCCCATTCTGACATCCGTTTTTACATTTGGGTGAAAAAAAAGTTTCATCTCCGGAGCACAAAAATCCGTGACCCCGGCATCAGGAATTTTTTTCCCTGGATAACAAAACGGCTCAGTTTTTGAAAAATAGAAAAAGCACCATTTTAAGAATGAAATTTAACACCGAATCCCATTCTGAGGTCCATTTTTACATTTGGGTCAAAAAAGATTTTCATCTCCGGAGCACAAAAATCTATGACCCCGGCATCAGAGATTTCCTTCCCCGGACACTAAAACGGCTCAATTTTTGAAAACTAGAAAAAGCACCATTTTTAAACATGAAATTTAACCCCGAATCCCATTCTGAGGTACGTTTTTACATTTGGGTCAAAAAAGATTTTCATCTCTGGAGCATAAAAATCTATGAACCCGGCATCAGGGATTTCCTTCCCTGGACACTAAAACGGCTCAATTTTTGAAAACTAGAAAAAGCACCATTTTTAAGCATGAAATTTAACCCCGAATCCCATTCTGAGGTTCGTTTTTACATTTAGGTCAAAAAAAATTTTCATCTCCGGACCACCAAAATCTATAACCCCGTCATCAGGAATTTCCTTCCCCGGACACTAAAACGGTTCAATTTTTGAAAACTAGAAAAAGCACCATTTTTAAGCATGAAATTTAACCCCAAATCCCATTCTGAGGTCCTTTTTTACATTTCAGACAAAAAAAAATTTTCATCTTTGGAGCAGAAAAATCAGTGACCCCGGCATCAGGATTTCCTTCCCCGAACCTAAAACGGCTCATTTTTGAAAACTAGAAGAAGCACCATTTCTAAGCATGAAATTTAACCCCGAATCCCATTCTGAGGTCCCTTTTTACATTCGGGTCAAAAAAAATTTTTCATCTCCAGAGTACAAATATCTGTGACCCCGGCATCAGGAATTTCCTTCCCCTGACACCAAAACGGCTCAATTTTTGAAAACTAGAAAAAGCACCATTTTTAAGCATGAAATTTAACCCCGAATCCATTCTGAGGTCCGTTTTTACATTCGGGTCAAAAAAATTTTCCTCTTTGGGTCAGAAAGATCCGTGAACCGGCATCAGAATTAGCCTTCCTGGATTCAAATGGCTCCCATTTTTGAAAACTACAAAAAGCACCATTTTTAAGCATGAAATTTAACCCCGAATCCCAATCTGAGGTCCTTTTTTACATTTCAGTCAAAAAAAATTTTTCATCTCCGGAGCACAAAAATCCGTGACCCCGGCATCAGGAATTTCCTTCCCTGGATACCAAAACGGCTCAATTTTTGAAAACTAGAAAAAGCACCATTTTTAAGCATGAAAGTTAACCCTGAATCCCATTCTGAGGTCCTTTTTTACATGTCAGTCAAAAAAATTTTTTCATCTCCGGAGCACAAAAACCTATGACCCTGGCATCAGGAATGTCCTTCCCTGTATACCAAAATGGCTCAATTTTTGAAAACGAGAAGAAGTACCATTTTTAAGCATGAAATTTAACCCTGAATCCCATTCTGAGGTCCGTTTTTACATTTGGGTCAAAAAAAAATTTTCATCTCCGGAGCAGAAAAATCCGTAACCCCGCCATCAGGGATTTCCTTCCCTGGACACTAAAACGGCTCAATTTTTGAAAACTAGAAAAAGCACCATTTTTAAGCATGAAATTTAACCCCGAATCCATTCTGAGGTCCGTTTTTACATTCGGGTCAAAAAAAATTTTTCATCTCCAGAGCACAAAAATCTGTGACCCCGGCATCAGGAATTTCCTTCCCCTGACACCAAAACGGCTCAATTTTTGAAAACTAGAAGAAGCACCATTTTTAAGCATGAAAATTTACCCCGAATCCCATTCTGAGGTCCGTGTTTTTACATTTGGAGGGGGTCAAAAAATGTTTTCATCTCCGGAGCAGAAAATCCGTGGACCCCGCCCTCAGAATTTCCTTCCCGGACACAACGTCTCAATTTTTGAAACTATAAATCACGCAGTTTTGAGCATGAACTTTAACCACGAATCCCATGTTCTGAAGGTTCGTTTTTACATTTGAGTAAAAAAAAAATTTTCATCTTTGTAGCAGAAAAATCTATGACCCCGGGATCAGGAATTTCCTTCCCTGGATACCAAAACAGCTCAATTTTTGATAACTAGAAAAAGCACCATTTTTAAGCATGAAATTTAACCCCGAATCCCATTCTGAGGTCCTTTTTTACATTTCAGTCAAAAAAAATTTTTCATCTCCGGATCACAAAAATCCGTGACCCCGGCATCAGGAATTTCCTTCCCTGGATACCAAAACGGCTCAATTTTTGAAAACTAGAAAAAGCACCATTTTTAAGCATGAAATTTAACCCTGAATCCCATTCTGAGGTCCTTTTTTACATGTCAGTCAAAAAAAATTTTTCATCTCCGGAGCACAAATACCTATGACCCTGGCATTAGGAATATCCTTCCACAAACTAAAACGGCTGAATTTTTGAAAACGAGAAGAAGTACCATTTTTAAGCATGAAATTTAACCCTGAATCTCATTCTGAGGTCCATTTTTACATTTGGGTCAAAAAAGATTTTCATCTCTGGAGCATAAAAATCTATGAACCCGGCATCAGGGATTTCCTTCCCTGGACACTAAAACGGCTCAATTTTTGAAAACTAGAAAAAGCACCATTTTTAAGCATGAAATTTAACCCCGAATCCCATTCTGAGGTCCGTTTTTACATTTGGGTCAAAAAAATTTTTTCACCTCTGGAGCACAAAAATCCGTAACCCCGGCATCAGGAATTTCCTAGCCCGGACACTAAAACGGCTCAATTTTTGAAAACTAGAAAAAGCACCATTTTTAAGCATGAAATTTAACCCCGAATCCCATTCTGAGGTCCGTTTTTACATTTGGGTCAAAAAAATTTTTCATCTCCGGAGCACAAAAATCCGTGACCCCCGCATCAGGAATTTCCCTCCCTGGATACCAAAACGGCTCAATTTTTGAAAAC
>NW_024098825.1:0-16034 GCF_016545835.1 Crotalus tigris
CCATAGGAGGAAAATTCCACTTAGGGTTAGGGTTAGGTCCCCATGAACTCATAGAGCAAAATGGGCAGCGCCAACAAACTCGGAGTGCTTGGGTATGCTTCGGAGGTCAGTTACTTTTCTAGGCTGCTCTATATATGTTTCCTGGTAAAATACATGGGAAAATCCCATAGGAGGAAAATTCCACTTAGGGTTAGGGTTAGGTCCCCATGAACTCATAGAGCAAAATGGACAGCGCCAATAAACTCGGAGTGCTTGGGTATGGTTCGGAGGGCACTTAATTTTCTAGGCTGCGCTATCTATGTTTCCTGGTAAAATACATGGGAAAATCCCATAGGAGGAAAATTCCACTTAGGGTTAGGGTTAGGTCCCCATGAACTCATAGAGCAAAATGGACAGCGCCAACAAACTTGGAGTGCTTGTGTATGGTTCAGAGGGCACTTACTTTTGTAGGCTGCTATATCTATGTTTCCTCGTAAACTACATGGGAAAATCCCATAGGAGGAAAATTCCACTTAGGGTTAGGGTTAGGTCCCCATGAACTCATAGAGCAAAATGGGCAGCGCCAACAAACTCGGTGTTCTTATGTATGGTTAGTAGGACAGTTACTTTTCTAGGCTGCGCTATCTATGTCCCCATGAACTCATAGAGCAACAAACTCGCAGTGCTTGGGTATGGTTCGGAGGGCAGTTACTTTTCTAGGCTGCTCTATATATGTTTCCTGGTAAAATACATGGGAAAATCCCATAGCGCAGCCTAGAAAATTACACTTAGGGTTAGGGTTAGGTCACCATGAACTCAGAGAGCAAAATGGACAGCGCCAACAAACTCGGAGGGCTTGGGTATGGATAGGAGGGCACTTACTTTTCTAGGCTAAGCTATTTATGTTTCCCCGTAAAACACATGGGAAAATGCCACAGGAGGAAAATTCCACTTAGGGTTAGGGTTACGTCCCCATGAACTCATAGAGCAAAATAGACAGCGCCAATAAACTCATAGTGCTTGGGTATGGTTCGGAGGGCACTTATTTTTCTAGGCTGCACTATCTATGTTTCCTGGTAAAATACATGGGAAAATCCCATAGGAGGAAAATTCCACTTAGGGTTAGGGTTAGGTCCCCATGAACTCATAGAGCAAAATGGGCAGCGCCAACAAACTCGGTGTTCTTATGTATGGTTAGTAGGACAGTTACTTTTCTAGGTTGCGCTATCTATGTTTCCTGGTAAACTACATGGGAAAATCCCATAGGAGGAAAATTCCACTTAGGGTTAGGTCCCCTTGAACTCATAGAGCAAAATGGACATCGCCAATAAACTCGAGTGCTTGGGTATGGTTAGTAGGACAGTTAGTTTTCTAGGCTGCGCTATCTATGTTTCCTGGTAAACTACATGGGAAAATCCCATAGGGGGAAAATTCCACTTAGGATTAGGGTTAGGTCCCCATGAACTCATAGAGCAAAATGGGCAGCGCCAACAAACTCGGAGTGCTTGGGTATGGTTCGGAGGGCACTTAATTTTCTAGGCTGCGATATCTATGTTTCCTGGTAAACTACATGGGAAAATCCCATAGGAGGAAAATTCCACTTAGGGTTAGGGTTAGGTCCCCATCAACTCATAGAGCAAAATGGGCAGCGCCAACAAACTCGGAGTGCTTGGGTATGGTTCGGAGGGCAGTTACTTTTCTAGGCTGCTCTATATATGTTTCCTGGTAAAATACATGGGAAAATTACACTTAGGGTTAGGGTTAGGTCACCATGAACTCAGAGAGCAAAATGGACAGCACCAACAAACTCGGAGTGCTTGTGTATGGTTCAGAGGGCACTTACTTTTCTAGGCTGCAATATCTATGTTTCCTGGTAAACTACATGGGAAAATCCCATAGGAGGAAAATTCCACTTAGGGTTAGGGTTAGGTCCCCATGAACTCATAGAGCAAAATGGACAGCGCCAACAAACTCGGAGTGCTTGTGAATGGTTCAGAGGGCACTTAATTTTCTAGGCTGCGATATCTAATGTTTCCTGGTAAACTACATGGGAAAAATCCATAGGAGGAAAATTTACAGTTAGGGTTAGGGTTAGGTCCCCATGAACTCATAGAGCAAAATGGACAGCACCAACAAACTCGGAGTGCTTGGGTATGGATAGGAGGGCAACTTACTTTTCTAGGCTGCCTATCTATGTTTCCTGGTAAAATACATGGGAAAATCCCATAAAAGGAAAATTCCACTTGGGGTTACGGTTAGGTCCCCATGAACTCACAGAGCAAAATGGGCAGCTCCAACAAACTCGAAGTGCTTGGGTATGGTTAGGAGGGCACTTACTTTTCTAGGCTACGCTATTTATGTTTCCTCGTAAAACACATGGGAAAATCCCATAGGAGGAAAATTACACTTAGGGTTAGGGTTAGGTCACCATGAACTCAGAGAGCAAAATGGACAGTGCCAACAAAGTCGGAGTGCTTGGGTATGGATAGAAGGTCACTTACTTTTCTAGGCTACGCTATTTATGTTTCCTCGTAAAACACATGGGAAAATGCCACAGGAGGAAAATTCCACTTAGGGTTAGGGTTAGGTCACCATGAACTCATAGAGCAAAATAGAAAGCGCCAATAAACTCGGAGTGCTTGGGTATGGTTCAGAGGGCACTTATTTTTCTAGGCTGCGCTATCTATGTTTCCTGGTAAACTACATGGGAAAATCCCATAGGAGGAAAATTCCACTTAGGGTTAGGGTTAGGTCCCCATGAACTCATAGAGCAAAATGGACAGCGCCAACAAACTCGGAGTGCTTGTGTATGGTTCAGGGGGCACTTAATTTTCTAGGCTGCGATATCTATGTTTCCTGGTAAACTACATGGGAAAATCCCATAGGAGGAAAATTACAGTTAGGGTTAGGGTTAGGTCCCCATGAACTCATAGAGCAAAATGGGCAGTGCCAACAAACTCGGAGTGCTTGGGTATGGTTCGGAGGGCAGTTACTTTTCTAGGCTGCTCTATATATGTTTCCTGGTAAAATACATGGGAAAATTACACTTAGGGTTAGGGTTAGGTCACCATGAACTCAGAGAGCAAAATGGACAGCGCCAACAAACTCGGAGTGCTTGTGTATGGTTCAGAGGGCATTACTTTTCTAGGCTGCAATATCTATTTTCCTGGTAAACTCATGGGAAAATCCCATAGGAGGAAAATTCCACTTAGGGTTAGGGTTAGGAGGGGGGTTAGGTGGGTATGTAGGTTGAGGAGGTGTGGTTAGGTAGGATTTGAGGTCCCCATGGACTCACAAGCAAATGGACACCGCCAACAACTCGAGTGCTGTGGTATGGTTAGGAGGGCACTTACTTTTCTAGGCTACGCTATTTATGTTTCCTCGTAAAACACATGGGAAAATGCCACAGGAGGAAAATTCCACTTAGGGTTAGGGTTAGGTCCCCATGAACTCATAGAGCAAAATGGGCAGCGCCAACAAACTCGGAGTGCTTGGGTATGGTTCGGAGGGCACTTAATTTTCTAGGCTGCGATATCTATGTTTCCTGGTAAACTACATGGGAAAATCCCATAGGAGGAAAATTCCACTTAGGGTTAGGGTTAGGTCCTCATCAACTCATAGAGCAAAATGGGCAGCGCCAACAAACTCGGAGTGCTTGGGTATGGTTCGGAGGGCATTACTTTCTAGGCTGCAATATCTTGTTTTCCTGTTAAACTACATGGTAAAATCCCATAGGAGGAAACATTCCACTTAGGATTAGGGTTCGGTCCCCATGAACTCATAGAGCAAATGGTCAGGCGCCAACAACTCGGAGTGCTTGGGTATAGGGTTTCGGAGGGCACTTAATTTTCTAGGCTGCGATATATATGTTTCCTGGTAAACTACATGGGAAAATCCCATGGGGAAAATTCCACTTAGGTTAGGGTTAGGTCACCATGAACTCATAGAGGAAAATGGACAGTGCCAACAAACTCGGAGTGCTTGGGTATGGTTCAGAGGGCACTTTCTTTTCTAGGCTGCAATATCTATGTTTCCTGGTAAACTACATGGGAAAATCCCATAGGAGGAAAATTCCATTGAGGGTTAGGGTTAGGTCCCCATGAACTCACAGAGCAAAATGGACAGCGCCAACAAACTCGGAGTGCTTGGGTATGGTTAGGAGGGCACTTATTTTTCTAGGCTACGCTATTTATGTTTCCTCGTAAAACACATGGGAAAATGCCACAGGAGGAAAATTTGACTTAGGGTTAGGGTTATGTCACCATGAACTCATAGAGCAAAATGGACATCGCCAACAAACTCGGTGTTCTAATGTATGGTTAGTAGGACTGTTACTTTTCTAGGCTGCGCTATGTATGTTTCCTGGTAAACTACATGTGAAAATCCCATAGGAGGAAAATTCCACTTAGGGTTAGGGTTAGGTCCCCATGAACTCATAGAGCAAAATGGATAGCGCCAATAACCTCGGAGTGCTTGGGTATGGTTCGGAGGGCACTTATTTTTCTACGCAGCGCTATCTAGGTTTCCTGGTAAAATACATGGGAAAATCCCAAAGGAGGAAAATTACACTTAGGGTTAGGTCCCCATGAACTCATAGAGCAAAATGGGCAGCGCCAACAAACTCGGAGTGCTTGGGTATGGTTCGGAGGGCACTTACTTTTCTAGGCTGCTCTGTCTATGTTTCCTGGTAAAATACATGGTAAAATCCCATAGGAGGAAAATTGCACTTACGATTTGGGTTCGGTCACCATGAACTCATAGAGCAAAATGGACAGCATCAAAAATTTCGAAGTGCTTGGGTATGGATAGGAGGGCACTTACTTTTCTAGACTGCCTATCTATGTTTCCTGGTAAAATACATGGGAAAATCCCATAGGAGGAAAATTCCACTTAGGGTTAGGGTTAGGTCCCCATGAACTCATAGAGCAAAATGGACAGCGCCAACAAACTCGGAGTGCTTGTGTATGGTTCAGAGGGCACTTAATTTTCTAGGCTGCGATATCAATGTTTCCTGGTAAACTACATGGGAAAATCCCATAGGAGGAAAATTACAGTTAGGGTTAGGGTTAGTTCCCCATCAACTCATAGAGCAAAATGGGCAGCGCCAAGAAACTCGGAGTGCTTGGGTATGGTTCGGAGGGCAGTTACTTTTCTAGGCTGCTCTATATATGTTTCCTGGTAAAATACATGGGAAAATTACACTTAGGGTTAGGGTTAGGTCACCATGAACTCAGAGAGCAAAATGGACAGTGCCAACAAACTCGGAGTGCTTGTGTATGGTTCAGAGGGCACTTACTTTTCTAGGCTGCAATATCTATGTTTCCTGGTAAACTACATGGGAAAATCCCATAGGAGGAAAATTCCACTTAGGGTTAGGGTTAGGTCCCCATGAACTCATAGAGCAAAATGGACAGCGCCAACAAACTCGGAGTGCTTGTGTATGGTTCAGAGGGCACTTAATTTTCTAGGCTGCGATATCAATGTTTCCTGGTAAACTACATGGGAAAATCCCATAGGAGGAAAATTACAGTTAGGGTTAGGGTTAGGTCCCCATGAACTCATAGAGCAAAATGGGCAGCGCCAACAAACTCGGAGTGCTTGGGTATGGTTCGGAGGACAGTTACTTTTCTAGGCTGCTCTATATATGTTTCCTGGTAAAATACATGGGAAAATTACACTTAGGGTTAGGGTTAGGTCACCATGAACTCAGAGAGCAAAATGGACAGCGCCAACAAACTCGGAGTGCTTGTGTATGGTTCAGAGGGCACTTAGTTTTCTAGGCTGCAATATCTATGTTTCCTGTTAAACTACATGGGAAAATCCCATAGGAGGAAAATTCCACTTAGGGTTAGGGTTAGGTCCCCATGAACTCACAGAGCAAAATGGACACCGCCAACAAACTCGGAGTGCTTGGGTATGGTTAGGAGGGCACTTACTTTTCTAGGCTACGCTATTTATGTTTCCTCGTAAAACACATGGGAAAATGCCACAGGAGGAAAATTCCACTTAGGGTTAGGGTTAGGTCTCCATGAGCTCATAGAGCAAAATGGATAGCGCCAACAAACTCGGAGTGCTTGGGTATGGTTCGGAGAGGACTAATTTTTCTAGGCTGCGCTATGTTTCCTGGTAAAATACATGGGAAAATCCCATAGGAGGAAAATTCCACTTAGGGTTAGGGTTAGGTCCCCATGAACTCATAGAGCAAAATGGACAGCGCCAACAAACTCGGAGTGCTTGTGTATGGTTCAGAGGGCACTTAATTTTATAGGCTGCGATATCTATGTTTCCTGGTAAACTACATGGGAAAATCCCATAGGAGGAAAATTACAGTTAGGGTTAGGGTTAGGTCCCCATGAACTCATAGAGCAAAATGGGCAGCGCCAACAAACTCGGAGTGCTTGGGTATGGTTCGGAGGGCAGTTACTTTTCTAGGCTGCTCTATATATGTTTCCTGGTAAAATACATGGGAAAATCCCATAGGAGGAAAATTACACTTAGGGTTAGGGTTAGGTCACCATGAACTCAGAGAGCAAAATGGGCAGCGCCAACAAACTCGGAGGGCTTGGGTATGGATAGGAGGGCACTTACTTTTCTAGGCTAAGCTATTTATGTTTCCTCGTAAAACACATGGGAAAATCCCATAGGAGGAAAATTCCACTTAGGGTTAGGGTTAGGTCTCCATGAATTCATAGAGCAAAATGGACAGCGCCAACAAACTCGGAGTGTTTGGGTATGGTTCGGAGAGGACTAATTTTTCTAGGCTGCGCTATCTATATTTCCTGGTAAAATACATAGGAAAATCCCTTAGGAGGAAAATTCCACTTAGGGTTAGGGTTAGGTCCCCATGAATTCATAGAGCAAAATGGACAGCGCCAACAAACTCGGAGTGCTTGGGTGTTGTTTGGAGGGCACTTATTTTTCTAGCCTGCGCTATCTATTTTTCCTGGTAAAATACATAGGAAAATCCCAAAGGAGGAAAATTCCACTTAGGGTTAGGGTTAGGTCACCATGAACTGATAGAGCGAAATGGACAGCGCCAACAAACTCGGTGTTCTTATGTATGGTAGTAGGACAGTTACTTTTCTAGGCTGCGCTATCTATGTTTCCTAGTAAACTACATGGGAAAATCCCATAGGAGGAAAATTCCACTTAGGGTTAGGGTTAGGGCACCATGAACTCATAGAGCAAAATGGACAGCGCCAACAAACTCGGAGTGCTTGGGTATGGTTAGGAGGGCACTTATTTTTCTAGGCTGCAATATCTATGTTTCCTGGTAAACTACATGGGAAAATCCCATAGGAGGAAAATTCCACTTAGGGTTAGGGTTAGGTCCCCATGAATTCCTAGAGCAAAATGGACAGCGCCAACAAACTCGGAGTGCTTGGGTATGGTTTGGAGGGCACTTATTTTTCTAGCCTGCGCTATCTATTTTTCCTGGTAAAATACATAGGAAAATCACAAAGGAGGAAAATTCCACTTAGGGTTAGGGTTAGGTCACCATGAACTGATAGAGCGAAATGGACAGCGCCAACAAACTCGGTGTTCTTATGTATGGTTAGTAGGACAGTTACTTTTCTAGGCTGCCTATCTATGTTTCCTGGTAAACTACATGGGAAAATCCCATAGGAGGAAAATTCCACTTAGGGTTATGGATGGGTCCCCATGAACTCATAGAGCAAAATGGACAGCGCCAACAAACTCGGAGTGCTTGTGTATGGTTCAGAGGGCACTTATTTTTCTAGGCTGCGCTATCTATGTTTCCTCGTAAAACACATGGGAAAATGCCACAGGAGGAAAATTCCACTTAGGGTTAGGGTTAGGTCCCCATGAACTCATAGAGCAAAATGGAAAGCGCCAATAAACTCGGAGTGCTTGGGTATGGTTCGTAGGGCACTTATTTTTCTAGGCTGCGCTATCTATGTTTCCTGGTAAAATACATGGGAAAATCCCATAGGAGGAAAATTCCACTTAGGGTTAGGGTTAGGTCCCCATGAACTCATAGAGCAAAATGGACAGCGCCAACAAACTTGGAGTGCTTGTGTATGGTTCAGAGGGCACTTACTTTTCTAGGCTGCGATATCTATGTTTCCTCGTAAACTACAGGGGAAAATCCCATAGGAGGAAAATTCCACTTAGGGTTAGGGTTAGGTCCCCATGAACTCATAGAGCAAAATGGGCAGCGCCAACAAACTCGGTGTTCTTATGTATGGTTAGTAGGACAGTTCCTTTTCTAGGCTGCGCTATCTATGTTTCCTGGTAAACTACATGGGAAAATCCCATAGGAGGAAAATTCCACTTAGGGTTAGGTCCCCTTGAACTCATAGAGCAAAATGGACATCGCCAATAAACTCGAGTGCTTGGGTATGGTTAGTAGGACAGTTACTTTTCTAGGCTGCGCTATCTATGTTTCCTGGTAAAGTACATGGGAAAATCCCATAGGGGGAAAATTCCACTTAGGATTAGGGTTAGGTCCCCATGAACTCATAGAGCAAAATGGGCAGCGCCAACAAACTCGGAGTGCTTGGGTATGGTTCGGAGGGCAGTTACTTTTCTAGGCTGCTCTATATATGTTTCCTGGTAAAATACATGGGAATATCCCATAGGAGGAAAATTACACTTAGGGTTAGGGTTAGGTCACCATGAACTCAGAGAGCAAAATGGACAGCGCCAACAAACTCGGAGGGCTTGGGTATGGATAGGAGTGCACTTACTTTTCTAGGCTAAGCTATTTATGTTTCCTGGTAAAATACATGGGAAAATCCCATAGGAGGAAAATTCCACTTAGGGTTAGGGTTAGGTCCCTATGAACTCATAGAGCAAAATGGACAGCGCCAACAAACTTGGAGTGCTTGTGTATGGTTCAGAGGGCACTTACTTTTCTACGCTAAGCTATTTATGTTTCCTCGTAAAACACATGGGAAAATGCTACAGGAGGAAAATTCCACTTAGGGTTAGGGTTAGGTCCCCATGAACTCATAGAGCAAAATGGACAGCGCCAATAAACTCGGAGTGCTTGGGTATGGTTCGGAGGGCACTTATTTTTCTAGGCTGCGCTATCTATGTTTCCTGGTAATATACATGGGAAAATCCCATAGGAGGAAAATTCCACTTAGGGTTAGGGTTAGGTCTCCATGAACTCATAGAGCAAAATGGACAGCGCCAACAAACTCGGAGTGCTTGGGTATGGTTCGGAGAGGACTAATTTTTCTAGGCTGCGCTATGTTTCCTGGTAAAATACATGGGAAAATCCCATAGGAGGAAAATTCCACTTAGGGTTAGGGTTAGGTCCCCATGACCTCATAGAGCAAAATGGACAGCGCCAACAAACTCGGAGTGCTTGTGTATGGTTCAGAGGGCACTTAATTTTATAGGCTGCGATATCTATGTTTCCTGGTAAACTACATGGGAAAATCCCATAGGAGGAAAATTCCATTGAGGGTTAGGGTTAGGTCCCCATGAACTCATAGAGCAAAATGGACAGCGCCAACAAACTCGGAGTGCTTGGGTATGGTTAGGAGGGCACTTATTTTTCTAGGCTACGCTATTTATGTTTCCTCGTAAAACACATGGGAAAATGCCACAGGAGGAAATTTTCACTTAGGGTTAGGGTTATGTCACCATGAACTCATAGAGCAAAATGGACATCACCAACAAACTTGTTGTTTTAATGTATGGTTAGTAGGACTGTTACTTTTCTAGGCTGCGCTATGTATGTTTCCTGGTAAACTACATGTGAAAATCCCATAGGAGGAAAATTCCACTTAGGGTTAGGGTTAGGTCCCCATGAACTCATAGAGCAAAATGGATAGCGCCAATAACCTCGGAGTGCTTGGGTATGGTTCGGAGGGCACTTATTTTTCTACGCTGCGCTATCTAGGTTTCCTGGTAAAATACATGGGAAAATCCCATAGGAGGAAAATTACACTTAGGGTTAGGTCCCCATGAACTCATAGAGCAAAATGGGCAGCGCCAACAAACTCGGAGTGCTTGGGTATGGTTCCGAGGGCACTTACTTTTCTAGGCTGCTCTGTCTATGTTTCCTGGTAAAATACATGGTAAAATCCCATAGGAGGAAAATTGCACTTACGATTTGGGTTCGGTCACCATGAACTCATAGAGCAAAATGGACAGCATCAAAAATTTCGAAGTGCTTGGGTATGGATAGGAGGGCACTTACTTTTCTAGGCTGCCTATCTATGTTTCCTGGTAAAATACATGGAAAAATCCCATAGGAGGAAAATTCCACTTAGGGTTAGGGTTAGGTCACCATGAACTCATAGAGCAAAATGGACAGCGCCAACAAACTCGGAGTGCTTGTGTATGGTTCAGAGGGCACTTAATTTTCTAGGCTGCGATATCTATGTTTCCTGGTAAACTACATGGGAAAATCCCATAGGAGGAAAATTACAGTTAGGGTTAGGGTTAGGTCCCCATGAACTCATAGAGCAAAATGGACAGCGACAAGAAACTCGGAGTGCTTGGGTCTGGTTCGGAGGTCAGTTACTTTTCTAGCTGCTCTAGTATTGGGTTTCCTGTAAAATACATGCAAAATTACACTTAGGGTTAGGGTTAGGGTCACCATGAACTTCGAGAGCAATATGGACAGCGCCAACAAACTCGGAGTGCTTGTGTATGGTTCAGAGGGCACTTACTTTTCTAGCTGCAATATCTAGTTTTTCCTGGTACTACATGGGAAAAAATCCCATAGGGAGGAAAATTCCCCTTAGGGTTAGGTTATGTCCCCATGAACTCATAAGCAAAATGGACAGCGGCCAACAACGCGGAGTGCTTGTGTAATGGTTCAGTAACGAAGGCACACTTATTTCTAGGCTGCGATGATCTATGTATTCACTGGTAACTACATGGGAAAATCCCATAGGAGCAAAATTACAGTTAGGGTTAGGTCCCCATGAACTCATAGAGCAAAATGGGCAGCGCCAACAAACGCGGAGTGCGTGGGTATGGTTCGGAGGGCAGTTACTTTTCTAGGCTGCTCTATATATGTTTCCTGGTAAAATACATGGGAAAATCCCATAGGAGGAAAATTACACTTAGGGTTAGGGTTAGGTCACCATGAACTCAGAGAGCAAAATGGACAGTGCCAACAAACTCGGAGTGCTTGGGTATGGATAGGAGGGCACTTACTTTTCTAGGCTACGCTATTTAGGTTTCCTCGTAAAACACATGGGAAAATGCCACAGGAGGAAAATTCCACTTAGGGTTAGGGTTAGGTCACCATGAACTCATAGAGCAAAATAGAAAGCGCCAATAAACTCGGAGTGCTTGTGTATCGTTCAGAGGGCACTTATTTTTCTAGGCTGCGCTATCTATGTTTCCTGGTAAACTACATGGGAAAATCCCATAGGAGGAAAATTCCACTTAGGGTTATGGATGGGTCCCCATGAACTCATAGAGCAAAATGGACAGCGCCAACAAACTCGGAGTGCTTGTGTATGGTTCAGAGGGCACTTAATTTTCTAGGCTGCGATATCTATGTTTCCTGGTAAACTACATGGGAAAATCCCATAGGAGGAAAATTACAGTTAGGGTTATGGTTAGGTCCCCATGAACTCATAGAGCAAAATGGGCAGCGCCAACAAACTCGGAGTGCTTGGGTATGGTTCGGAGGGCAGTTACTTTTCTAGGCTGCTATATATATGTTTCCTGGTAAAATACATGGGAAAATCCCATAGGAGGAAAATTACACTTAGGGTTAGGGTTAGGTCACCATGAACTCAGAGAGCAAAATGGACAGTGCCAACAAAGTCGGAGTGCTTGGGTATGTTAGGAGGCACTTACTTTTCTAGCCTACGCTATTTTATGTTTTCCTCGTAAAACACATGGGAAAATCCCATAGAAGGAAAAATTCCACTTAGGGTTTTAGGTTACGTCCCCCATGAACTCATAGAGCAAATGGAAAGAAAGGGCAAAGGAAGGAAAGATAAAACGAAAAAAAAAAACATCGGCATAACGGCTCGGAGTGCTTGGGTATGGTTCGGAGGGCACTTAATTTTCTACGCTGCGCTATCTACGTTTCCTTGTAAAATACATGGGAAAATCCCATAGGAGGAAAATTACACTTAGGGTTAGATCCCCATGAACTCATAGAGCAAAATGGACAGCGCCAACAAACTCGGAGTGCTTGTGTATGGTTCGGAGGGAACTTACTTTTCTAGGCTGCTCTATCTATGTTTCCTGGTCAAAGACATGTGAAATCCCATAGGAGGGAAAATTCCACTTACGATTTGGTTCGGTCACCATGAACTCTATAGGAGCAAATGGACAGCATCAAAAATTTTCGAAGTGCTTGATTATGGATAGGAGGCAGACTTACTTTTCTAGGCTTCCTATCTAGGTTTCCTGTAAAATGCATGGGCAAATCCCATAGGAGGAAAATTACACTTAAGGGTTAGGGTTAGGTCACCATTGAACTCATATAGGAAAATGGACAGCGCCAACAAAAACCGGAGTGGCTTGTGTATGGTTCAGAGGGCTACTTTCTTTTCTAGCTGCAATATCTAGGTTTCCTGGTAACTACATGTAAAATCCCATAGGAGGAAAATTCCACTTAGGGTTCGGGTTAGGTTTCCCCATTGAACTCCAGAGCAAAAAATGGACAGCGCCAACAAACTCGTAGTGCTTGGGTATGGATAGGAGGGACACTTACTTTTCTAGGCTGCCTATCTATGTTTCCTGGTAAAATACATGGGAAAATCCCATAGGAGGAAAATTCCACTTAGGGTTAGGGTTAGGTCCCCATGAACTCACAGAGCAAAATGGACAGCGCCAACAAACTCGGAATGCGTCGGTATGGTTAGGAGGGCACTTAATTTTCTAGGCCGCCCTTTGCAAGTTTCCTGGTAAAATACATGGGAAAATCCCATAGGAGGAAAATTCCACTTAGGGTTAGGGTTAGTTTCCCATGAATTCATAGAGCAAAATGGACAGCGCCAACAAATGAGGAGTGCTTGGGTATGGTTAGGAGGGCACTTACTTTTCTAGGCTGCCTATCTATGTTTCCTGGTAAAATACATGGGAAAATCCCATAGGAGGAAAATTCCACTTGGGGTTACGGTTAGGTCCCCATGAACTCAAAGAGCAAAATGGACACCGCCAACAAACTCGGAATGCGTCGGTCTGGTTAGGAGGGCACTTAATTTTCTAGGCCGCCCTTTGCAAGTTTCTTGGTAAAATACATGGGAAAATCCCATAGGAGGAAAATTCCACTTAGGGTTAGGGTTAGGTCCCCATGAATTTATAGAGCAAAATGGACAGCGCCAACAAATAAGGAGTGCTTGGGTATGGTTTGGAGGGCACTTATTTTTCTAGGCTGCGCTATCTATTTTTCCTGGTAAATACATAGGAAAATCCCAAAGGAGGAAAATTCCACTTAGGGTTAGGGTTAGGTCACCATGAATTGATAGAGCGAAATGGACAGCACCAACAAACTCGGTGTTCTTATGTATGGTTAGTAGGACAGTTACTTTTCTAGGCTACGCTATCTATGTTTCCTGGTAAAATACATGGGAAAATCCCATAGGAGGAAAATTCCACTTGGGGTTACGGTTAGGTCCCCATGAACTCATAGAGCAAAATGGACAGCGGCAACAAATTCGGAGTGCTTGTGTATGGTTCAGAGGGCACTTACTTTTCTAGGCTGCGATATCTATGTTTCCTGGTAAAATACATAGGAAAATCCCATAGGAGGAAAATTACACTTAGGGTTAGGGTTAGGTCACCATGAACTCATAGAGCAAAATGGACAGAATCAAAAATTTCGAAGTGCTTGGGTATGGCTAGGAGGGCACTTACTTTTCTAGGTTGCCTATCTATGTTTCCTGGTAAAATACATGGGAAAATCCCATAGGAGGAAAATTCCACTTAAGGTTAGGGTTAGGTCCCCATGAACTCATAGAGCAAAATGGACAGCGGCAATAAACTCGGAGTGCTTGGGTATGGTTCGAAGGGCACTTATTTTTCTAGGCTGCGCTATCTATGTTTCCTGGTAAACTACATGGGAAAATCCCATAGGAGGAAAATTCCACTTAGGCTTATGGATGGGTCCCCATGAACTCATAGAGCAAAATGGACAGCGCCAACAAACTCGGAGTGCTTGTGTATGGTTCAGAGGGCACTTACTTTTCTAGGCTGCGATATCTATGTTTCCTGGTAAAATACATAGGAAAATCCCATAGGAGGAAAATTACACTTAGGGTTAGGGTTAGGTCACCATGAACTCACAGAGCAAAATGGACACCGCCAACAAACTCGGAATGCATCGGTATGGTTCGGAGGGCACTTAATTTTCTAGGCCGCCCTATGCAAGTTTCCGGGTAAAATACATGGGAAAATCCCATAGGAGGAAAATTCCACTTAGGGTTAGGTTTAGGTCCCCATGAATTCATAGAGCAAAATAGACAGCGCCAACAAATGAGGAGTGCTTGGGTATGGTTTTGAGGGCAGTTATTTTTCTTGGCTGCGCTATCTATGTTTCCTGGTAAAATACATGGGAAAATCCCATAGGAGGAAAATTCCACTTAGGGTTAGGGTTAGGTCACCATGAACTCACAGAGCAAAATGGACAACACCAACAAACTCGGAATGCGTCGGTATGGTTAGGAGGGCACTTAATTTTCTAGGCCTCCCTTTGCAAGTTTCCTGGTAAAATACATGGGAAAATCCCATAGGAGGAAAATTCCACTTAGGGTTAGGGTTAGGTCACCATGAACTCACAGAGCAAAATGGACAACGCCAACAAACTCGGAATGCGTCGGTATGGTTAGGAGGGCACTTAATTTTCTAGGCTGCGCTATCTATTTTTCCTGGTAAAATACATAGGAAAATCCCATAGGACGAAAATTCCACTTAGGGTTAGGGTTAGGTCACCATGAACTGATAGAGCGAAATGGACAGCACCAACAAACTCGGTGTTCTTATGTATGGTTAGTAGGACAGTTACTTTTCTAGGCTGCGCTATCTATGTTTCCTGGTAAACTACATGGGAAAATCCCATAGGAGGAAAATTCCACTTAGGGTTAGGGTTACGTCACCATGAACTCATAGAGGAAAATGGACAGTGCCAACAAATTCGGAGTGCTTGTGTATGGTTCAGAGGGCACTTTCTTTTCTAGGCTGCAATATCTATGTTTCCTGGTAAACTACATGGGAAAATCCCATAGGAGGAAAATTCCACTTAGGGTTAGGGTTAGGTCCCCATGAACTCACAGAGCAAAATGGACAGCGCCAACAAACTCGGAGTTCTTGGGTATGGATAGGAGGGCACTTACTTTTCTAGGCTGCCTATCTATGTTTCCTGGTAAAATACATGGGAAAATCCCATAGGAGGAAAATTACACTTAGGGTTAGGGCTAGGTCACCATGAACTCAAAGAGCAAAATGGACACCGCCAACAAACTCGCAATGCGTCGGTATGGTTAGGAGGGCACTTAATGTTCTAAGCCGCCCTTTACAAGTTTCCTGGTAAAATACATGGGAAAATCCCATAGGAGAAAAATTCCACTTAGTGTTAGGGTTAGGTACCCATGAATTCATAGAGCAAAATGGACAGTGCCAACAAATGAGGAGTGCTTGGGTATGGTTTGGAGGACACTTATTTTTCTAGGCTGCGCTATCTATTTTTCCTGGTAAAAGACATAGGAAAATCCCATAGGAGGAAAATTCCACTTAGGGTTAGAGTTAGGTCACCATGAACTCACAGAGCAAAATGGACAACAGTGCCAACAAACTCGGAATGCGTCGGTATGGTTAGGAGGGCACTTAATTTTCTAGGCCGCCCTTTGCAAGTTTCCTGGTAAAATACATGGGAAAATCCCATAGGAGGAAAATTACACTTAGGGTTAGGGTTAGGTCCTGATGAATTCATAGAGCAAAATGGACAGCCCCAACAAACTTGGAGTGCTTGTGTATGGTTCAGAGGGCACTTATTTTTCTAGGCTGCACTATCTATGTTTCCTGGTAAACTACATGGGAAAATCCCATAGGAGGAAAATTCCACTTAGAGTTAGGGTTAGGTCCCCATGAATTCATAGAGCAAA
>NW_024098826.1:0-64286 GCF_016545835.1 Crotalus tigris
AATACATGGGAAAATCCCTTTGGAGGAAAATTCCACTTAGGGTTAGGGTTTGGTCACCAAGAACGCATACAGCAAAATAGACATCAGCAACAAATTCAGAGTGCTTGGGTAGGGTTAGTAGGGCACTTACTATTGTAGCCTGCTCTATCTATGATTCCTGGTAAAAAACATGGGAAAATCCCATTGGAGGAAAATTCCACTTAGGGTTAGGGTTAGGTTACCAAGAACGTATCCAGCAAAATGGACAGCACCAACAAATTCAGAGTGCTTGGGTAGGGTTAGGAGGGCACTGACTTTTCTTGCCTGCCTTATATATGTTTCCTGGTTAAATACATGGGAAAATCCCATTGGAGGAAAATTCCACTTAGAGTTAGGGTTAGGTTACCAAGAACGTATCCAGCAAAATGGACAGCACCAACAAATTCAGAGTGCTTGGGTAGGGTTAGGAGGGCACTGACTTTTCTTGCCTGCCTTATCTATGATTCCTGGTAAAATACATGGGAAAATGCCATTGGAGGAAAATTCAACTTAGGATTAGGTTGACGTCAGCATGAACTGAAACAGCAAAATGGACACCATTAACAAATTCAGAGTGCTTGGGTAGTGTTAGGAGGGCCCTGATTTTTATAGCCTACCCTATCTATGTTTCCTGGTAAAATATATGGGAAAATTCCTTTGGAGGAAAATTCCACTTAGGGTTATGGTTAGGTCACCATGAACTCAAACATCAAAATAGGACACCACCAACAAATTCAGAGTGCTTGGGTAGGGTTAGGAGGGCACTTACTATTGTAGCCTGCTCTATCTATGATTCCTGGTAAAAAACATGGGAAAATCCCATTGGAGGAAAATTCCACTTAGGGTTAGGGTTAGGTCACCAAGAACGCATACAGCAAAATGGACAGTACCAACAAATTCAGAGTGCTTGGGTAGGGTTAGGAGGGCTATGACTTTTATAGCCTGCCCTATCTATGTTTCCTGGTAAAATACATGGGAAAATCCCATTGGAGGAAAATTCCACTTAGGATTAGGTTGAGGTCAGCATGAACTGAAACAGCAAAATGGACACCACTAACAAATTCAGAGTGCTTGGGTAGGATTAGGAGGGCTATGACTTTTATAGCCTGCCCTATCTATGTTTCCTGGTAAAATATATGGGAAAATCCCTTTGGAGGAAAATTCCACTTAGGGTTAGGGTTTGGTCACCAAGAACGCATACAGCAAAATAGACATCAGCAACAAATTCAGAGTGCTTGGGTAGGGTTAGGAGGGCACTGACTTTTCTTTCCTGCCCTATCTAAGTTTCCTGGTAAAATACATGGGAAAATCCCTTTGGAGGAAAATTCCACTTAGGGTTAGGGTTAGGTCACCACGAACCCATACAGCAAAATGGACAGTACGAAGAAATTCAGAGTGCTTGGGTAGGGTTAGGAGGGCTCTGAATTTTCTGTCCTGCTCTCTCTACCTTTCCTGGTAAAATACATGGGAAAATCCCTTTGGAGGAAAATTCCACTTAGGGTTAGGGTTTGGTCACCAAGAACGCATACAGCAAAATAGACATCAGCAACAAATTCAGAGTGCTTGGGTAGGGTTAGGAGGGCACTGACTTTTCTTGCCTGCCTTATCTATGTTTCCTGGTAAAATACATGGGAAAATCCCATTGGAGGAAACTTCCACTTAGGGTTAGGGTGAGGCCACCATGAACTCAAACAGCAAAATGGACACCACTAACAAATTCAGAGTGCTTGGGTAGTGTTAGGAGGGCCCTGATTTTTATAGCCTGCCCTATCTATGTTTCCTGGTAAAATATATGGGAAAATCCCTTTGGAGGAAAATTCCACTTAGGGTTATGGTTAGGTCACCATGAACCCAAACATCAAAATAGGAAACCACCAACAAATCCAGAGTACTTGGGTAGGGTTAGGAGGGCGCTTACTATTGTAGCCTGCTCTATCTTTGATTCCTGGTAAAATACATGGGAAAATCCCATTGGAAGAAAATTCCACTTAGGGTTAGGGTTAGGTCACCAAGAACGCATACAGCAAAATGGACAGTACCAACAAATTCAGAGTGCTTGGGTAGGGTTAGGAGGGCTATGACTTTTATAGCCTGCCCTATCTATGTTTCCTGGTAAAATACATGGGAAAATCCCATTGGAGGAAAATTCCACTTAGGATTAGGTTGAGGTCAGCATGAACTGAAACAGCAAAATGGACACCACTAACAAATTCAGAGTGCTTGGGTAGGGTTAGGAGGGCTATGGCTTTTATAACATGCCCTATCTATGTTTCCTGGTAAAATACATGGGAAAATCCCTTTGGAAGAAAATTCCACTTAGGGTTAGGTTTTGGTCACCAAGAATGCATACAGCAAAATAGACATCAGCAACAAATTCAGAGTGCTTGGGTAGGGTTAGGAGGGCACTGACTTTTCTTGACTACCCTATATATGTTTCCTGGTGAAATACATGGGAAAATCCTATTGGAGGAAAATTCCACTTAGGGTTAGGGTTAGGTCACCACGAACTCATACAGCAAAATTGACAGTACCAGCAAATTCAGAGTGCTTGGGTAGGGTTAGGAGGGCACTGACTTTTCTGTCCTTGCTCTCTCTACCTTCCTGGTAAAATACATGGGAAAATCCCTTTGGAGGAAAATTACCACTTAGGGTTAGGGTTGGTTCACCAAGAAGATACAGGCAAAAATAGACCGCAGCAACAAATTCAGAGTTGATGGTCTTCCTAGGTTAGGAGGGCCTGATTTCTTGCCTGCCTTATATATTTTCCTGGTAAAAATACATGGGAAAATCCACATTGGAGGAAACTTCCACTTCGGGTTAGGGGAGGCCACCATGAACTCAAAACAGCAAAATGGGACACCATAACAAATTCAGAGTGCTTGGGATTTTAGTGTTAGGAGGGCCTGATTTTTTATAGGCCTGCCCTATCTATGTTTCCTGGTAAAAATCATATGGAAAATCCCATTGGAGGAAAATTCCACTTAGGGTTAGGGAGAGGTCAACATGAACTCAAACAGCAAAATAGGACACCACCAACAACTCCAGAGTACTTGGGTAGGGTTAGGAGGGCGCTTACTATTGTAGCCTGCTCTATCTATGATTCCTGGTAAAATACATGGGAAAATCCCATTGGAGGAAAATGCCACTTAGGGTTAGGGTGAGGTAACCATGAACTCAAACAGCAAAATGGACAGCACCACCAAATTCAGAGTGCTTGGGTACGGTTAGGAGGGCACTGACTTTTCTTCCCTGCCTTATCTATGTTTCCTGGTAAAATACATGGGAAAATCCCATTGGAGGAAAATTCCACTTAGGGTTAGGGTTAGGTCACCAAGAACGCATCCAGCAAAATGGACAGCACCAACAAATTCAGAGTGCTTGGGTAGGGTGAGGAGGGCACTGACTTTTCTTGCCTGCCTTTTCTATGTTTCCTGGTAAAATACATGGGAAAATCCCTTTGGAGGAAAATTCAACTTAGGGTTAGTGTTAGGTAAGCACGAACCCATACAGCAAAATGGACAGTACGAACAAATTCAGAGTGCTTGGGTACGGTTAGGAGGACTCTGAATTTTCTGTCCTGCTCTATCTACCTTTCCTGGTAAAACACATGGGAAAATCCCTTTGAAGGAAAATTCCACTTAGGGCTAGGGTTAGGTCACCACGAACTCATACAGCAAAATGGACAGTACCAACAAATTCAGAGTGCTTGGGTAGGGTTAGGAGGGCCCTGATTTTTATAGCCTACCCTATCTATGTTTCCTGGTAAAATATATGGGAAAATCCCTTTGGAGGAAAATTCCACTTAGGGTTATGGTTAGGTCACCATGAACTCAAACATCAAAATAGGACACCACCAACAAATTCAGAGTGCTTGGGTAGGGTTAGGAGTGCACTTACTATTGTAGCCTGCTCTATCTATGATTCCTGGTAAAATACATGGGAAAATCCCATTGGAGGAAAATTCCACTTAGGGTTAGGGTTAGGTCACCAAGAACGCATACAGCAAAATGGACAGTACCAACAAATTCAGAGTACTTGGGTAGGGTTAGGAGGGCTATGACTTTTATAGCCTGCCCTATCTATGTTTCCTGGTAAAATACATGGGAAAATCCCATTGGAGGAAAATTCCACTTAGGATTAGGTTGAGGTCAGCATGAACTGAAACAGCAAAATGGACACCACTAACAAATTCAGAGTGCTTGGGTAGGGTTAGGAGGGCTATGGCTTTTATAACATGCCCTATCTATGTTTCCTGGTAAAATACATGGGAAAATCCCTTTGGAAGAAAATTCCACTTAGGGTTAGGTTTTGGTCACCAAGAATGCATACAGCAAAATAGACATCAGCAACAAATTCAGAGTGCTTGGGTAGGGTTAGGAGGGCACTGACTTTTCTTGACTACCCTATATATGTTTCCTGGTGAAATACATGGGAAAATCCTATTGGAGGAAAATTCCACTTAGGGTTAGGGTTAGGTCACCACGAACTCATACAGCAAAATTGACAGTACCAACAAATTCAGAGTGCTTGGGTAGGGTTAGGAGGGCACTGACTTTTCTTGCCTGCCTTATCTATGTTTCCTGGTAAAATACATGGGAAAATCCCATTGGAGGAAACTTCCACTTAGGGTTAGGGTGAGGTCACCATGAACTCAAACAGCAAAATGGACACCACTAACAAATTCAGAGTGCTTGGGTAGTGTTAGGAGGGCCCTGATTTTTATAGCCTGCCCTATCTATGTTTCCTGGTAAAATATATGGGAAAATCCCTTTAGAGGAAAATTCCACTTAGGGTTAGGGTTAGGTCAGCATGAACTCAAACATCAAAATAGGACACCACCAACAAATTCAGAGTACTTGGGTAGGGTTAGGAGGGCACTTACTATTGTAGCCTGCTCTATCTATGATTCCTGGTAAAATACATGGGAAAATCCCTTTGGAGGAAAATTCCACTTAGGGTTAGGGTTAGGTCACCAAGAATGCATACAGCAAAATGGACAGTACCAACAAATTCAGAGTGCTTGGGTAGGGTTAGGAGGGATATGACTTTTATAGCCTGCCCTAACTATGTTTCCTGGTAAAATACATGGGAAAATCCCATTGGAGGAAAATTCCACTTAGGATTAGATTGAGGTCAGCATGATCTGAAGCAGCAAAATGGACACCACAAACAAATTCAGAGTGCTTGGTTAGGGTTAGGAGGGCCCTGATTTTTTTTTTTTTTTTATTAAAAGTTTTATAAATTTTACAAAAAAAACAAGAACAATACAGAACAAAAAACAACATATACAAAAGAGAAAAAAAAAATTAAACAATACATATAAAAAAAAAAACCCCCACCCCACACCCCTCCCAAAAACCCTCCCTTCCCCCCCCCTGAGCTTCCCAGAGCAGAATATAGGCTTAAGAAATAATAAAAAAAAAATAAAAATTAAATTAAAAACTCTATATTTATATATATAAAAAAGATATCTATAATATATATAAAAATAAAACTTATGAAAAGGCTATATAATATTTTTGTATACCCAATCTAAATTGTATAAATTTTATCCATTTGTCCCAGATAGCAAAAAACTTCTCTTGCGTTTGTTGCTTTAAGAAAGCCGAAATCTTTGCCATTTCCGCCAGATAAGCTACTTTAAAAAACCATTCCTGCAATGTAGGCAAAGATTCCTTCTTCCAATATTGTCCAACTAACAGCCTCGCGGCTGTGATCAAGTTTAACATCAATACAACCTCCTTTGTATCACAATCTGTAACAATACCTAACAAAAATAATTGCGGAGTGAATTTTACCCTCCTTCTAAAAATTCTCTGGATATTCCACCATATTTTGATCCAAAATGCTTTTATCTCTCTGCATGACCACCAAATATGATAATAGGAAGCCTCCTTGTAACCACATCTCCAGCATTTAGGTTGCACGTCAGGGTACATGTAAGACATTTTTTGTGGATCAAGGTGCCATCTATAAAACATTTTATAAAAATTCTCCCTTAAATTCTGTGCTTGAGTAAATTTGACATTTCTCACCCAAATAGTTTCCCAGGTGTCCAATGAAACTGGCTCACCAAAGTTCTGCGCCCATCTAATCATACAATCTTTAATTAGTTCCGTTTCTGAGTCCAATTCAACTAAAACCCCATAAATTCTCTTAATGTGGGTTTGTCTTTGATCCTTCAGTTGCTTAATAAGATTTTCATCTTCTCTAAGAAAACCCACCTTACAATCCATCTTCCATCTATCTAGTAGTTGCCTATATTGGAACCAAGAATAAGTAAAATTTTCTTGTGCTAATTCTTCCCGTGATTTTAATTGCCAGTTTTGTCCATCCCATTTAAGTAACTGTCTATAAGACACCATATCCATTTTAACCCCTCTTTTTATTCCTTCTATCGCATGCCAAGGTATAGCCCATAATGGTACTTTAAAATCACTTTTATAATATTTTCTCCAAATCCTAAGTAAAGAAATTCTTAAAATATGAGATTTAAAAGCCCAATCTATTTTTTTATTAAATATTAAATAGGCATGCCACCCATAAAGTAAATCCCATCCCTCTAGATAAAGTATCTCAGAATTTGTCAAATTTACCCAGTCACTAATTAATGTTAAAACCACCGCATCATAATATAATTTCAAATTTGGTACCTTGAGTCCACCCCTCTCACGGAAGTCTTGCATAATTTTGAACTTAACCCTTGGTTTTTTCCCTGCCCAAATAAATTTATTGAGACCCTTCTGCCACTCATTTAAATTAATCTCATTTTTCAAAATTGGTAACATTTGAAACAAAAAAAGAAACTTGGGTAGAATATTCATTTTTATCACTGCAATTCTTCCCATGAGGGATAATTGCAGCTTTTCCCAGTTCTTCAAGTCTTTCTGTACCCCGACCCACAACCTTTCATAATTGTTTTTAAATAATTTTGCATTAGAAACAGACAGCATCACCCCCAAATATTTTACCTTATTAACAATCTCAAAACCCGTCGAGTTAACCAAAATCTGCTTCTCCTGACTCGACATATTTTTAGGTAAAATTTTAGTCTTATTTACATTAATCTTAAAACCCGAGACCAAACCATAATGGTGAATCAACTGTAATAAGTTTACTACAGAATAGTCAGGTTGCGACAAAGTAACAACCAAGTCATCCGCAAAAGCTCTCAACTTATATTCTTTTTTATTAACATATATTCCTTTAATTTCCTGAGACTCTCGAATTTTAATCAATAATATTTCCAATGTTAAAACAAACAACAATGGCGATAAAGGACACCCCTGTCTAGTACCTTTCTCTATTGTGAAAACCTCCGACAAACCTCCATTAACAATAAGTTGTGCTGTTTGTTTTTGATATATTACCTTAAGGGCTTGTAATATGTTTTCACCAAAATTCATTTCTTCCATTACTCTTAGCATAAAATGCCAATTCAGTTGGTCAAATGCTTTTTCAGCATCTAAAAATATGAGCCCTGCAGGAACTTGGTTGTTCTTATCTAAGTATTCTAGTAAATTAATAATTTGTCTAACATTGTTTTTCATATACCTTCCTGTTATAAACCCTGATTGATCTTTATGCACAAGATGATGCACCACCCTCATAAGCCTATTTACCAAAATTTTTACAAATATCTTATAATCCACGTTTAAAAGAGATATAGGCCTATAGTTTTTTGGTAAAGTAAGATCTTGATCCTCCTTTGGAATCAATGATATAAAAGCACTACGCCATGAAGGAGGAATCTCTAAACCCTGTAGGATACCATTAAAAAGATCATTTAATGGTTGAATCATCTCCTCCATTAAGGCTTTATAATAAACAGCTGTTAACCCATCCGTACCCGGTGCTTTCCCTAATTTCAATTGTTGAATTGCTGAGGCGATTTCCTCCTTAGTGATTAAACCATTAATTTCATATTTCTGATCCTCAGTCAGTTTAGGAAAACTTGCCTCAGCTAAATATTTATTTATATCTAACAGTTGTACATTAGTAGATTTGTATAGGTTTTGATAATAATCCAAAAAAGATTTTTTAATTAATTCCTTCTGAGAAACTAGTTTACCCTTATAATTTATTTTCTCTATTATTCTCTGTCTCTGTTTCTTTCTTAATTGATAAGCCAACCATCTCCCCGGCTTATTAGCATTACAAAATGTATTTTGTTTCATAAATAATAAATTGGTTGCAGCTTGATCTGCTATCAACATATTAAATTGTGACCTTAATAACTTTACAGATTCTTTAGTACTTTCATCAGAAGGATTTAGAATCAAAGCCCTTTCTTTTAGTTTAATTTCATCTTCAAGTTCTCTACGTTTCTGAATCTGATTTCGCTTATAAAAATTATTCATTTTTATCAAAACACCGCGCATAAATGCTTTACCTGCATCCCATACCATTGACATTGAAGTCCCCTTGTACATATTCAAAGCAAAATAGTCCTTTAAACACTCCTTTAGTTTTTGAACATTCTTCTCTTGTCTAAACAAATTTTCATTAACTCTCCAGGATCTTCTTTCCTCTTTCTCTTGAATCAACTCCATCCAAACTGGACTATGATCCGTCAGTGATCTAGGAAAAATCTTTACATTCTTTACTTTATTATACAAATCCGTGGTAATCAAGAAAAAGTCAATTCTTGAAAAAGATTGGTGTCTGTCAGAAAAAAAAGTAAAGTCTCTCTCCTCTTGATTACGTTCCCGCCAATAGTCCCTTAATTCCCAGTCTTCTTTCATATCAAAAAAGGCTTTAGGTAGCCTTGCTTGTTTAAGAAAAGGAGAGGAACCTTTCTTATCCCTTTGTGTGTCTAAGACACCATTCCAATCACCCATTAATACCACTGATCTATAATCAAGCAAAGTTATTTTTTGGTGTAACTGTTTATAAAATTGTTCCTGTTGTTGATTTGGAGCATAAAGTCCAACTATAAGTACTTTCTTACCATAAATACCAAGTTCAATCATCACATATCTCTCCTGGGGATCTGATTCTACCAGACAAGCTGGCAGGTTTTGTTTGACATATATAACAACTCCCCCTTTCTTCCCAGGTGCAGGAGATATAAAATGAGATCCCAAACGAGCATTAACTAAATATTTCTGATCTTTAAGTAGAATATGAGTTTCCTGTAAACAAATAACATCATTGGTATGTTGTTTCAAATAATAAAAGATTTTTTTCCGTTTCTGAGGAGAATTCAATCCATTAACATTCCAGGTCAAAAACTTTGCCATCTCCCTTGGCACGCAGCCTGGAGAAGACACCATCAAACTCTGACAGAGCTGCATGTGTTGCATAACTCTTGGGTCTTGCTCCTCCCACCGGCGGTGATGAACTTCCAGGAGAATTCTCTTTGGGCTCTTTTTTACGTTGCTCTTTCTCTTTACGCTTATAAGCTGCACGAGTCATCCTCTGCTCTTTAGCCTCCGTTTGGCGTTGCTTTGCCACTTCTATCATCCCTGCGGAAACCAAATCTAGTGCCTCAGATTGCTGCTCAGGTTCCTTAGCACTCAAAGATTTCCGACCAGATGAAGTTGAGCCTGCACTCAGGACCGAAGTATAGAAATCTCTAGCTTTGTCAACTGTGTTCAATCTGTAACGTGTCCCAGCATGGCTCAAAACGATACCCATCGGAATTTCCCATCTGAATGGCATCGATCTAGCTTTAAGCTCATTGGTTAAAAAAGCAAAGTCTTTCCTACTTCTTAAGATTTTAGATGGGATTTCCTTTAGAATGATGACATCTTGGGCGGCAATCTGAAATCTTTTGTTGTAAAAAGCTTGTATAATCTCATTCCGCAGGGACTTCTTTGTAAAATAAATCACCACATCTCTGGACAAATTCTTCTGCTTAGCAATCCAAGAGTTGAGTCTATAAATTTTTTCTACTTCTCTCTGTAATTCTCCTTTATCCATATCCAAAGCCAGCGCCAGATCACTAAGAACCACCTCCATCAAATCTTGATTCATATCTTCCTTGAGGCCTCTAATCCTCAGAGCATACTCCATTTGTCTGTACTGAAACATCAAAATATCTTCTTGTGAGGAGTCCACCTTCCTTTCCACGTCTTGAATTTTGTCATCTAAAGAGTCAACTTTGTCTTCCACTTCCTCAAGCCTTGCATCGAGCTTAACCACCACAGTAGCCAAACCTGAAACAGCTGCCAGTATATCTTGTCGTAATTCATTATTATTTTCTTGCAATTTAGACTTTATCCCCGTTATCTCTTCTTTGAGATCAGATTTAATTTCTGATTTAATCTGTGAAACAAATTGAGTCATTTCCTCTCTCATTTGAACTACAATCTCTCCCATTATACCTCTAACCTCTTGCACTGAAAGTCCAGGTAAAGGAGGGGAGGGTGGTGGCTGAGCCGGTGGTGCATGTTTAGATTGTTGTTGTAGCTGTGCAGTGGAAGTTATAGGAGAAGAAATAACCTTGGGTATTGAGGAAGGCTGCTGCCTCTTTGAAGCCATTTTAAAAAGCACAATTGTCACTTCCCTTTCCCCTCCAGCCAAAAAGGGAGGAGGAAAAAAAGAAAAAAAGAATTTTTAAAAAGAGACAAACTATAATCATTAAAAGTCCAGAATAAATCCCAAGAATAAGTAGTAAAAGAGCAAACAATTCAAAAGAAAAAATTCTAAGCCAAAAGCAAAAGCAAAAGCAAAAAACAGTCCTTAAAAAGGGAAAGTAAAACAAAAGAGAAAGGAAAAAAAAACTCCGACACTTTCAAAACGCCATCTTAAGTCCTTTCACTAGTATAACAAAGAAAAGGAGGAAAAATAGTAAAAATCAAAAGATAAAAAAAATAAACACCTAAAATATAACAAAAAATCCTTTAAACTGCTCCGTCCGTTTAAAAATTACTCACCAAAATGCTGTAAACACGGAGATAGAAGCGGCGGTTTCTTTTGCTTCCAAGGAAGCAAAAACAGCTGGGAGGCGGAGATCAGCAAGAGCTCCGAGGGAACACTCCTTTCACCCCCTCTAGAAATAAATCCAGAGGGGGTTTAGGGGTTCTACCTCTACTCTTGCGTTCTCTATCCCTTCCCTTTGCCCGGGAAGGGATTTCCGAGCCGCGGGCCAGCTGATGCGCGCTGCGCTCCGCGGCTCTGACACTTCCCCAGCTGGACGGCTAAGAGCTAGCCGCCATCGCCGTCGCCTCCCACCGGAAGCTTCTCGAGGGCCCTGATTTTTATAGCCTGCCCTATCTATGTTTCCTGGTAAAATACATGGGAAAATCCCATTGGAGGAAAATTCCACTTAGGATTAGGTTGAGGTCAGCATGAACTGAAACAGCAAAATGGACACCACTAACAAATTCAGAGTGCTTGGGTAGGGTTAGGAGGGCTATGACTTTTATAGCCTGCCCTATCTATGTTTCCTGGTAAAATATATGGGAAAATCCCTTTGGAGGAAAATTCCACTTAGGGTTAGGGTTTGGTCACCAAGAACGCATACAGCAAAATAGACATCAGCAACAAATTCAGAGTGCTTGGGTAGGGTTAGGAGGGCACTGACTTTTCTTTCCTGCCCTATCTATGTTTCCTGGTAAAATACATGGGAAAATCCCTTTGGAGGAAAATTCCACTTAGGGTTAGGGTTAGGTCACCACGAACCCATACAGCAAAATGGACAGTACGAACAAATTCAGAGTGCTTGGGTAGGGTTAGGAGGGCTCTGAATTTTCTGTCCTGCTCTATCTACCTTTCCTGGTAAAATACATGGGAAAATCCCTTTGGAGGAAAATTCCACTTAGGGTTAGGGTTTGGTCACCAAGAACGCATACAGCAAAATAGACATCAGCAACAAATTCAGAGTGCTTGGGTAGGGTTAGGAGGGCACTGACTTTTCTTGCCTGCCTTATCTATGTTTCCTGGTAAAATACATGGGAAAATCCCATTGGAGGAAACTTCCACTTAGGGTTAGGTTGAGGTCAGCATGAACTAAAACAGCAAAATGGACACCACTAACAAATTCAGAGTGCTTGGGTAGTGTTAGGAGGGCCCTGATTTTTATAGCCTGCCCTATCTATGTTTCCTGGTAAAATATATGGGAAAATCCCTTTGGAGGAAAATTCCAATTAGGGTTATGGTTAGGTCACCATGAACTCAAACATCAAAATAGGACACAACCAACAAATTCAGAGTACTTGGGTAGGGTTAGGAGGGCACTTACTATTGTAGCCTGCTCTATCTATGATTCCTGGTAAAATACATGGGAAAATCCATTTGGAGAAAAATTCCACTTAGGGTTATGGTTAGGTCACCAAGAACGCATACAGCAAAATAGACATCAGCAACAAATTCGGAGTGCTTTGGTAGGGATAGGAGGGCACTGACTTTTCTTTCCTGCCCTATCTATGTTTCCTGGTAAAATACATGGGAAAATCCCATTGGAGGAAAATGCCACTTAGGGTTAGAGTTAGGTCACCAAGGACTCATAAAGCAAAATGTACCGTACCAACAAATTCAGAGTGCTTCGGTAGGGTTAGGAGGGCCATGACTTTTATAGCCTGCCCTATCTATGTTTCCTAGTAAAATACATGGGAAAATGCCATTGGAGGAAAATTCCACTTAGGATTAGGCTGAGGTCAGCATGAACTGAAACAGCAAAATGGACACCACTAACAAATTCAGAGTGCTTGGGTAGGGTTAGGAGGCCCTGATTTTTATAGCCTAACCCTATCTATGTTTCCTGTTAAAATATATGGGAAAATCCCATTGGAGGAAAATTCCACTTAGGGTTAGGGTTAGGTCACCAAGAACGCATACAGCAAAATAGACATCAGCAACAAATTCGGAGTGCTTGGGGAGGGTTAGGAGGGCACTGACTTTTCTTGCCTGCCTTATCTATGTTGCCTGGTAAAATACATGGGAAAATCCCATTGGAGGAAAATTCCACTTAGGGTTAGGGTGAGGTCACCATGAAGTCTCACAGCAAAATAGGACACCACCAACAAATTCAGAGTGCTTGGGTAGTGTTTGGAGGGCACTGACCTTTGTAGCCTGCCCTATCTATGATTCCTGGTAAAATACATGGGAAAATCGCATTGGAGGAAAATTCCACTTAGGGTTAGGCTTAGGTCACCAAGAATGCATACAGCAAAAAAGACATCACCAGCAAATTCAGAGTGCTTGGGTAGGGTTAGGAGGGCACTGACTGTTGTTGTCCTGCCTTATCTACGTTTCCTGGTAAAACACATGGGAAAATCCCATTTTAAGAAAATTCCACTTAGGGTTAGGGTTAGGTCACCATGAACCCATACAGCAAAATGGACATCACCAACAAATTCAGAGTGCTTGGGTAGGGTTAGGAGGGCCTGACTATTTTTGCCTTTTCTATCTATGTTTCCTGGTAAAATACATGGAAAAATCACATCGGAGGAAAATTCCACTTAGGGTTAGGGTTAGGTCACCATGAACCTGTACAGCAAAAAAGAGATCACCAACAAATTCAGAGTGCTTGGGTAGGTTTAGGAGGGCACTGACTGTTGTTGTCCAGCCCTGTCTATGTTTCCTGGTAAAATACATGGGAAAATCCCATTGGAGGAAAATTCCACTTAGGGTTAGGGAGAGGTCACCATGAACTCAAACAGCAAAATGGACACCACCAACAAATTCAGAGTTCTTGGGTAGGGTTAGTAGGGCCCTGATTTTTATACCCTGCCCTATCTATGTTTCCTGGTAAAATACATGGACAAATACCTTTGGAGCAAAATTCCTCTTAGGGTTATGGTTAGGTCACCATGAACCCATACAGCAAAATGGACATCACCAACAAATTCAGAGTGCTTGGGTAGGGTTAGGAGAGCACTGAGTTTTCTTGCTGCCCAATCTATCTTTCCTGGATAAATACAGGGGGAAATCCCATTGGAGGAAAATTAAACTTAGGGTTAGGTTGAGGTCACCATGAACTCAAAGAGCAAAATGGACATCACCAACAAATTCAGAGTGCTTGGGTAGGGTTAGGAGGGCACTGACTTTTCCAGCCTGCCCTATCTATGTTTCCTGCTAAAATACATGGGAAAAACACATCGGAGGAAAATTCCCTTACGGTTATTGCGAGGTCACAATGAACCCATACAGCAAAATTGACATCACCCACAGATTCAGAGTGCTTGGATAGGGTTAGGAGCGCCCGGAGATTTATAGCCTGCCCGATCTATATTCCTAGGTAAAATACATGGGAAAATCCCATTGGAGGAAAATTCCACTTAGGGTTAGGGTTAGGTCACCATGAACCTATCTAGCAAAATGGCCATCACCAACAAATTCAGAGTGCTTGGGTAGGGTTAGGAGGGCACTGACTTTTCTTGCCTATCCTATATATGTTTCCTGGTAAAATACATGGGAAGATGCCATTGGAGGAAAATTCCACTTAGGGTTAGGGTTAGGTCACCATGAACCCATACAGCAAAATGAACATCACCAACAAATTCAGAGTGCTTGGGTAGGGTTAGGAGGGCACTGACTTTTCTTGCCTACCCTATATATGTTTCCTTGGTAGAATAAATGGAAAAATCCCTTTGGAGGAAAATTCCACTTAGGGTTAGGGTTAGGTCACCATGAACTCAAACAGCAAAATAGACATCATGAACAGATTCAGAGTGCTGTATAGATAGATAGGGCAGGCAACAAAAGTCAGTGCCCTCCTAACTCTACCCAAGAACTCTGAATTTGTTGGTACTGTCCATTTTGCTGTTTGAGTTCATGGTGACCTCACCCTAACCCTAAGTGGAATTTTCCTCCAATGGGATTTTCCCATGTATTTTACCTGGAAACATAGACAGGGCAGGCAAGAAAAGTCAGCGCTCTCCTATCCCTACCCAAGCATTCTGAATTTGTTGGTGATGTCCATTTTGCTGTATGGGTTCATGGTGACTTAACCATAACTGTAAGTGGAATTTTCCTCCAAAGGGATTTTCCCACGTATTTTACCAGGAAACATAGATAGCGCAGGCTATAAAAATCAGGGCCCTCCTAACCCTACCCACGCACTCTGAATTTGTTGGTGGTGTCCATTTTGCTGTATGAGTTTATGGTGAGCTCACGCTAATCCTAAGTGGAATTTTCCTCCAATGGGATTTTCCCATGTATTTATCCAGGAAAGATAGATAGGGCAGGGAAGAAAAGTCAGTGCCCCCCTAACCCTACCCAAGCACTCTGAAATTTTTTGGTGCTGTCCATTTTGCTGTATGAATTCATGGTGAACTAACCCTAACCCTAATTGGAATTTTCCTCCAATGGGATTTTCCCATGTATTTTACCTGGAAACATAGATAGGGCAGGCAAGAAAAGTCAGTGCCCTCCTATCCCTACCCAAGCACTCTGAATTTGTTGGTGATGTCCATTTTGCTGTATGCATTCTTGGTGACCTAACCCTAACCCTAAGTGGAATTTTCCTCCAATGGAATTTACCATGTATTTTACCAGGAATCATAGATAGAGCAGGCTACAATAGTAAGTGCCTTGCTAACCCTACCCAAGCACTCTGAATTTGTTGGTGGTGTCCTATTTTGCTGTTTGAGTTCATGTTGACCTCTCCCTAACCCTAAGTGGAATTTTCCTCCAATGGGATTTTCCCATGTATTTTACCAGTAAACTTAATAAGGGCAGGCAGGAAAATTCAGTGCCCTCCTAACCCTACCCAAGCACTCTGAATTTGTTGGTGATGTCTTTTTTGCTGTATGGGTTCATGGTGACCTAACCCTAAGTGGAATTTTCCTCTAATGGGATTTTCCCATGTATTTTACCAGGAAACGTAGATAGAGCAGGAAAGAAAACTCAGTTCCCGCCAAACCCTACCCAAACACTCTAAGTTTGTTGGTGCTGTCCATTTTGCTGTATGGGTTCATGGTGACCTAACCCTAACCATAAGTGGAATTTTCCTCCAAAGGGATTTTCCGATGTATTTTACCAGGAAACATAGATAAGGCAGGCAAGAAAAGTCAGTGCCCTCCTAACCCTACCCAAGCACTCTAAGTTTGTTGGTGCTGTCCATTTTTCTGTATGAGTTCATGGTGACCTAACCCTAACCCTAAGTGGAATTTTCCTCCAATGGGATTTTCCCATGTATTTTACCAGGAAACGTAGATAGGGCAGGAAAGAAAAGTCGGTGCCCTCCTAACCCTCCACAAGCATTCTGAATTTGTTGGCGATGTCCATTTTGCTGTATGGGTTCATGGTGACCTAACCCTAACCCTAAATGGAATTTTCCTACAATGGGATTTTCCCATGTATTCTACTAGGAAACATAGATAAGGCAGGTAAGAAAATCAGGACCCTCCTAAGCCTACCCAAGCACATTGAATTTGTTGGTGCTGTCCATTTTGCTGTATGTGTTCATGGTGACCTAACCCTAACCCTAACCGGAATTTTCCTCCAATGGGATTTTCCCATGTATTTTGCCAGGAAACGTAGATAGGGGAGGAAAGAAAAGTCAGTGCCCTCCTAACCCTACCATCATTATTACCATGTGACATACTATTTCAGCCAGAAAAAATAGTGAGCCACAAGTGAACCGATGCCAGGATATTCTTCCATGCTCATCAACTACCAGAACAAAGGCAAGTGCTGGGACAAGATTTCTGCTTCAAAAAATGTCAAATACCAAACTTGATGCATTTCAAAGCACCTGAAGGCCAAGGAGTTGGGCGATGGCGAATGTGCCCACAGAGAGTGCTTTGCGTGCTACCTGTGGCACACGTGCCATAGATTCACCACTAATGAACAAAGACAGCAAAAATGGAAATTCCAATCCAATTACGAGTGCTTGGGTATGGTTAGAAAGGCATTCACTTTTCTAGCCTACCCTATATATCTTTCATGCTAAAATACATGGAAAACCACTTTGGAGGAAAATTCAGGGTTAGGATTACGTCACCATGAACTCATTTAGCAAAAAGGACACCAGCAACAAACTCGGAATGCTTGGCTATGTTGAGGAGAGCACTAATATTTCTAGCCTATCCTATCTATGTTTCCTGGTAAAATACATGGCATTGGAAATTTCCACTTAGGGTTAGGGTTAGGTCACCATGAACTCATACAGCAAAATGGACAGCACCAAGAAATTCAGAATGTTTGGTTAGGGTTAGGAGGTCACTGACTTTTCTTGCCTGCCTTATCTATATTTCCTGGTAAAATACATGGGAAAATCCCATTAGAGGAAAATTCCACTTAGGGTTAGGATTGGGTCACCATGAACCCAGACAGCAAAAAAGACATCACCAACAAATTCAGAGTGCTTGGGTAGGGTTAGGAGGGCACTGAATTTTCCTGCCTGCCCTAATTAAGTTTACTGGTAAAATAAATGGGAAAATCCGATTGGAGGACAATTCCACTTAGGGTTAGGGAGAGGTCACCATGAACTCAAACAGCAAAATGGACACCACCAAGATATTCAGAGTGCTTGGGTAGGGTTAGGAGAGCACTGACTTTTCTTGCCTGCCTAATCTACCTTACCTGGATAAATACATGGGAAAATCCCATAGGAGGAAAATTCCACTTATGGTTAGGTTGAGATCACGATGAACTCAAACAGCAAAATGGACAGCACCAACAGATTTATTGTGCTTGGGTAGGGTTAGGAGGGCACTGACTTTTCTTGCTTGCCTTATCTACGTTTCCTGGTAAAATACATGGGAAAATCCCATTAGAGGAAAATTCCACTTAGCGTTCTTGTTAGGTCACCATTAACCCATACAGCAAAATGGACATCGCCAACAAATTTAGAATTCTTGGGTAGGTTTAGGAGGGGACTGACTTTTTTGTTGCCTACCTTATCTACGTTTCCTGGTAAAATACATGGGAAAATCCCATTAGAGGAAAATTACACTTAGGGTTAAGGTGAGGTCACCATGAATTCAAACAGCAAAATGGACACTACCAACAAATTCAGAGTGCTTGGGTAGAGTTAGGAGGGCACTGACTTTTGTTGCCTCCCCTATCTATCTATACAGCACTCTGAATCTGTTGGTGATGTCTATTTTGCTGTTTGAGTTCATGGTGACCTATCCCTAAGTGGAATTTTCCTCCAATGGGATTTTCCCATGTATTTTACCAGGAAACATAGATAGGGCAGGCAGGAAAAGTCAGTGCCCTCCTAACCCAACCCAAGCACACTGAATTTGTTGGTGATGTCTTTTTTGCTGTATGGGTTCATGGTGACCTAACCCTAACCCTACGTGGAATTTTCCTCTAATGAGATTTCCCCATATATTTTACCAGGAAACATAGATAAGGCAGTTAAGAAAAGTCAGTGCCCTCCTAACCCTATCGAAGTACTCTGAATTTGTTGGTCCTGTCCATTTTGCTGTATGGGTTCATGGTGACCTAACCCTAACCCTAAGTGGAATTTTCCTCCAATGGGATTTTCCCATGTATTTTACCAGGAAACATAGATAGGGAAGGCAAGAAAAGTCAGTGCCCTCCTAACCCTACCCAAGCACTGTGAATCTGTTGGTTCTGTCCATTTTGCTGTATGAGTTCATGGTGACCTAACCCTAAGTGGAATTTTCCTCCAATGGGATTTTCCCATGTATTTTACCAGGAAACATAGATTGGGCAGGAAGAAAAAGGCAGTGCCCTCCTAACCCTACCCAAGCACTCTGAATTTGTTGGTGCTGTCCATTTTGCTGTATGAGTTCATGGCGACCTAACCCTAACCCTAAGTGGAATTTTCCTCCAATGGGATTTTCCTATGTATTTTTCCAGGAAACATAGATAGGGCAGGAAGGAAAAGTCCGTGCCCTCCTAACCCTACCCAAGAACTCTGAATTTGTTGGTGCTGTCCATTTTGTTGTTTGAGTTTATGGTGACCTAATTCTAACCCTAAGTGGAATTTTCATCCAATGTGATTTTCCCATGTATTTTACCAGGAAACATAGATAGGGCAGTAAAGAAAACTCAGTGCCCTACTAACCCCAGCCAAGCATTCTGAATTTGTTGGCGATGTCCATTTGGCTGTATGGGTTCATGTTCACCTAACCCTAACCCTTAGTGGAATTTTCCTCCAATGGGATTTTCCCATGTATTTTACCAGGAAACGTAGATAGGGCAGGCAAGAAAACTTAGTGCCCTCCTAACCCTACCCAAGGATTCTGAATTTGTTGGTGATGTCCCTTTTGCTGTATGGGTTTATGGTAACTTAATCCTAACGCTAAGTAGAATTTTCCTCCAAAGGGATTTTCCCATGTATTTTACCAGGAACCATAGATAGGGCAGGCAAGAAAAGTCAGTGCCCTCCTAAACATACCCAAGCATTCTGAATTTCTTGGCGATGTCCATTTGACTGTATGGGTTCATGTTGACCTAACCCTAACCCTTAGTGGAATTTTCCTCCAAAGGGATTTTCCCACGTATTTTACCAGGAAAAATAGATAGCGCAGGCTATAAAAATCAGGGCCCTCCTAACCCTACCCACGCACTCTGAATTTGTTGGTGATGTCCATTTTGCTGTATGCATTCTTGGTGACCTAACCCTAACCCTAAGTGGAATTTTCCTCCAATGGGATTTTCCCATGTATTTTACCAGGAATCATAGATAGAGCAGTTTACAATATTAAGTGCCCTCCTAACCCTACACAAGCACTCTGAATTTGTTGGTGGTGTCCTATTTTGCTGTTTGAGTTCATGTTGACCTCTCCCTAACCCTAAGTGGAATTTTCCTCCAATGGGATTTTCCCATGTATTTTACCAGTAAACTTAATTAGGGCAGGCAGGAAAATTCATTGCCCTCCTAACCCTGCCCAAGCACTCTGAATTTGTTGGTGATGTCTTTTTTGCTGTATGGGTTCATTGTGACCTAACCCTAAGTGGAATTTTCCTCTAATGGGATTTTCCCATGTAATTTACCAGGAAACGTAGATAGAGCAGGAAAGAAAAGTCAGTTCCCGCCTAACCCTACCCAAACACTCTAAGTTTGTTGGTGCTGTCCATTTTGCTGTATGGGTTCATGGTGACCTAACCCTAACCATAAGTGGAATTTTCATCCAATGTGATTTTCCCATGTATTTTACCAGGAAACTTAGATAGGGCAGGAAAGAAAACTCAGTGCCCTACTAACCCTACCCAAGCATTCTGAATTTGTTGGTGATGTCCATTTGGCTGTGTGGGTTCATGTTGACCTAACCCTAACCATTAGTGGAATTTTCCTCCAATGGGATTTTCCCATGTATTTTACCAGGAAACGTAGATAGGGCAGGCAAGAAAACTTAGTGCCCTTCTAACCCTACCCAAGGATTCTGAATTTGTTGGTGATGTCCCTTTTGCTGTATGGGTTTATGGTAACTTAATCCTAACCCTAAGTAGAATTTTCCTCCAATGGGATTTTCCCATGTATTTTACCAGGAATCATAGATAGTGCAGGCTACTATAGTAAGTGCCCTCCTAACCCTACCAAAGGACTCTGAATGTGTTTCTGCTGTCCTATTTTGCTGTTTGAGTTCATGGTGACCTCACCCTAACCCTAAGTGGAATTTTCCTCCAAAGGGATTTTCCCATGTATTTTACCAAGAAACGTAGATAGAGCAGGAAAGAAAAGTCAGTGCCCTCCTAACCCTCCCCAAACACTCTGAATTTATTGGCGATGTCCATTTTGCTGTATGAGTTCATGGTGACCTAACCCTAACACTAAGTGGAATTTTCCTCAAATGGGATTTTCCCTTGCATTTTACCAGGAATCATAGATAGGGCAGGATACAAAAGTCAGTGCCCTCCTAGCACTACCCAAGCACTCTGAATTTGTTGGTGGTGTCCTATTTTGCTGTTTGAGTTCATGGTGACCTCACCCTAACCCTAAGTGGAATTTTCCTCCAATGGGATTTTCCCATGTATTTTAACAGGAAACATAGATAAGGCAGGCAAGAAAAGTCAGTGCCCTCCTAACCCTACCCAAGTACTCTGAATTTGTTGGTGATGTCCATTTTGCTGTATGGGTTCATGGTGACCTAACCCTAAGTGGAATTTTCGTCCAATGTGATTTTCCCATGTATTTATCCAGGAAAGATAGCTAGGTCAGTCAAGAAAAGTCATTGCCCCCCTATCCCTACCCAAGCACTCTGAATTTGTTGGTGCTGTCCATTTTGCTGTATGAGTTCATGGTGACCTAATCCTAACTCTAAGTGGAAATTTCCAATGCCATGTATTTTACCAGGAAACATAGATAGGATGGGCTAGAAATATTAGTGCTCTCCTCAACATAGCCAAGCATTCCGAGTTTGTTGCTGGTGTCCATTTTGCTATATGAGTTCATGGTGACGTAATCCTAACCCTGAATTTTCCTCCAATGTGGTTTTCCATATATTTTTTCATGAAAAATAGATAGGGCATGCTAGAAAACTCTGTGCGTTTCTAACCATACCCAAGCATAACTAATTGGTTTGGAATTTCTATTTTGCTGTCTTTGTTCATTAGTGGTGAATCTATGGCATGTGTGCCACAGGTAGCACACAAAGCGCTCTCTGTGGGCACATTCGCTATCGCCCAAGTCCTTGGCCATCAGGTGCTTTGAAATGCATCAAGTTTGGTATTTGACATTTTTTGAAGCAGAAATCTTCAAAAGTGTCCCAGCACTTGCCTTTCTTCTGGTAGTTGACGTGCATGGAAGAATTTCCTGTCATCGGTTATCTTGTGGCTCACTATTTTTTCTGCCTGAAATAGTATGTCACATGGTAATAATGATGGTAGGGTGAGGAGGGCACTGACTTTTCTTTCCTGCCCTATCTACGTTTCCTGGCAAAATACATGGGAAAATCCCATTGGAGGAAAATTCCGCTTAGGGTTAGGGTTAGGTAACCATGAACTCATACACCAAATTGGACAGCACCAACAAATTCAGAGTGCTTGGGCAGGCTTAGGAGGGTCCTGATTTTCTTGCCTGCCTTATCTATGTTTCCAAGTAGAATACATGGGAAAATCCCATTGGAGGAAAATTCCACTTAGGGTTAGGGTTAGGTCACCATGAACTCATACAGCAAAATGAAAATCACCAACAAATTCAGAATGCTTGGGTAGGGTTAGGAGGGCACTGACTTTTCTGTCCTGCCCTATCTACGTTTCCTGGTAAAATACATGGGAAAATCCCATTGGAGGAAAATTCCATTTAGGGTTAGGGTTAGGTCACCATGAACTCATACAGCAAAATGGACATCGCCAACAAATTCAGAATGCTTGGGTAGGGTTAGGAGGACACTGATTTTTCTTGCCTGCCTTATCTATGTTTCCTGGAAAAATACATGGGAAAATCCCTTTGGAGGAAAATGCCACTTTGAGTTCTCATTAGGTCAACATGAACCCATACAGCAAAATGGACATCACCAACAAATTCAGAGTGTTTGGGAAGGGTTAGGGCTGCACTGACTTTTGTTGCCTGCCCTATCTATCCATACAGCACTCTGAATCTGTTGGTGATGTCCATTTTGCTGTATCGGTTCATGGTGACCTAACCCTAAGTGGAATTTTCCTCCAATGGGATTTTCCCATGTATTTTACCAGGAAACATAGATAAGGCAGGAAGAAAAAGGCAGTGCCCTCCTAACCCTACCCAAGCACTCTGAATTTGTTGGTGCTGTCCATTTTGCTGTATGAATTCATGGCGACCTAACCCTAACCCTAAGTGGAATTTTCCTCCAATGGGATTTTCCTATGTATTTTTCCAGGAAACATAGATAGGGGAGGAAGGAAAAATCCGTGCCCTCCTAACCCTACCCAAACACTCTAAGTTTGTTGGTGCTGTCCATTTTGCTGTATGGGTTCATGGTGACCTAACCCTAACCCTAAGTGGAATTTTCATCCAATGTGATTTTCCCATGTATTTTACCAGGAAACATAGATAGGGCAGGAAAGAAAACTCAGTGCCCTACCAACCCTACCCAAGCATTCTGAATTTGTTGGCGATGTCCATTTGGCTGTATGGGTTCATGTTGACCTAACCCTAACCCTTAGTGGAATTTTCCTCCAATGGGATTTTCCCATGTATTTTACCAGGAAACGTAGATAGGGCAGGCAAGAAAACTTAGTGTCCTCCTAACCCTACCCAAGGATTCTGAATTTGTTGGTGATGTCCCTTTTGCTGTATGGGTTTATGGTAACTTAATCCTAACCCTAAGTAGAATTTTCCTCCAATGGGATTTTCCCATGTATTTTACCAGGAATCATAGATAGTGCAGGCTACTATAGTAAGTGCCCTCCTAACCCTACCGAAGGACTCTGAATGTGTTTCTGGTGTCCTATTTTGCTGTTTGAGTTCATGGTGACCTCACCCTAACCCTAAGTGGAATTTTCCTCCAAAGGGATTTTCCCATGTATTTTACCAAGAAACGTAGATAGAGCAGGAAAGAAAAGTCAGTGCCCTCCTAACCCTACCCAAGAACTCTGAATTTGTTGGTGATGTCCATTTTGCTGTATGGGTTCATGGTGACCTAACCCTAACCCTAAGTGGAATTTTCCTCCAAAGGGATTTTCCCACGTATTTTACCAGGAAAAATAGATAGCGCAGGCTATAAAAATCAGGGCCCTCCTAACCCTACCCACGCACTCTGAATTTGTTGGTGATGTCCATTTTGCTGTATGCATTCTTGGTGACCTAACCCTAACCCTAAGTGGAATTTTCCTCCAATGGGATTTTCCCATGTATTTTACCAGGAATCATAGATAGAGCAGGCTACAATAGTAAGTGCCCTCCTAACCCTACACAAGCACTCTGAATTTGTTGGTGGTGTCCTATTTTGCTGTTTGAGTTCATGTTGACCTCTCCCTAACCCTAAGTGGAATTTTCCTCCAATGGGATTTTACCATGTATTTTACCAGTAAACTTAATTAGGGCAGGCAGGAAAATTCATTGCCCTCCTAACCCTGCCCAAGCACTCTGAATTTGTTGGTGATGTCTTTTTTGCTGTATGGGTTCATGGTGACCTAACCCTAAGTGGAATTTTCCTCTAATGGGATTTTCCCATGTATTTTACCAGGAAACCTAGATAGAGCAGGAAAGAAAAGTCAGTTCCCGCCTAACCCTACCCAAACACTCTAAGTTTGTTGGTGCTGTCCATTTTGCTGTATGGGTTCATGGTGACCTAACCCTAACCATAAGTGGAATTTTCCTCCAAAGGGATTTTCCGATGTATTTTACTAGGAAACATAGATAAGGCAGGCAAGAAAAGTCAGTGCCCTCCTAACCCTACCCAAGCACTCTAAGTTTGTTGGTGCTGTCCATATTGCTGTATGAGTTCATGGTGACCTAACCCTAACCCTAAGTGGAATTTTCCTCCAATGGGATTTTCCCATGTATTTTACCAGGAAACGTAGATAGGGCAGGAAAGAAAAGTCGGTGCCCTCCTAACCCTCCCCAAGCATTCTGAATTTGTTGGCGATGTCCATTTTGCTGTATGGTTTCATGGTGACCTAACCCTAACCCTAAATGGAATTTTCCTACAATGGGATTTTCCCATGTATTCTACTAGGAAACATAGATAAGGCAGGTAAGAAAATCAGGACCCTCCTAAGCCTACCCAAGCACATTGAATTTGTTGGTGCTGTCCATTTTGCTGTATGTGTTCATGGTGACCTAACCCTAACCCTAACCGGAATTTTCCTCCAATGGGATTTTCCCATGTATTTTGCCAGGAAACGTAGATAGGGGAGGAAAGAAAAGTCAGTGCCCTCCTAACCCTACCATCATTATTACCATGTGACATACTATTTCAGCCAGAAAAAATAGTGAGCCACAAGTGAACCGATGCCAGGATATTCTTCCATGCTCATCAACTACCAGAACAAAGGCAAGTGCTGGGACAAGATTTCTGCTTCAAAAAATGTCAAATACCAAACTTGATGCATTTCAAAGCACCTGAAGGCCAAGGAGTTGGGCGATGGCGAATGTGCCCACAGAGAGTGCTTTGTGTGCTACCTGTGGCACACGTGCCATAGATTCACCACCAATGAACAAAGACAGCAAAAATGGAAATTCCAATCCAATTACGAGTGCTTGGGTATGGTTAGAAAGGCATTCACTTTTCTAGCCTACCCTATATATCTTTCATGATAAAATACATGGAAAACCATTTTGGAGGAAAATTCAGGGTTAGGATTATGTCACCATGAACTCATTTAGCAAAATGGACACCAGCAACAAACTCGGAATGCTTGGCTATGTTGAGGAGAGAACTAATATTTCTAGCTTATCCTATCTATGTTTCCTGGTAAAATACATGGCATTGGAAATTTCCACTTAGAGTTAGGATTAGGTCACCATGAACTCATACAGCAAAATGAAAATCACCAACAAATTCAGAATGCTTGGGTAGGGTTAGGAGGGCACTGACTTTTCTGTCCTGCCCTATCTACGTTTCCTGGTAAACTACATGGGAAAATCCCATTGGAGGAAAATTCCAGTTAGGGTTAGGGTTAGGTCACCATGAACTCATACAGCAAAATGGACATCGCCAACAAATTCAGAATGCTTGGGTAGGGTTAGGAGGCCACTGACTTTTCTTACCTGCCGTATCTATCCATACAGCACTCTGAATCTGTTGGTGATGTCCATTTTGCTGTATGGGTTCATGGTGACCTAACCCTAACCCTAAGTGGAATTTTCCTCCAATGGGATTTTCCCATGTATTTTACCAGGAAACATAGATAGGGCAGGAAGAAAAGGCAGTGCCCTCCGAACCCTACCCAAGCACTGTGACTCTGTTGGTGCTGTCCATTTTGCTGTATGAGTTCATGGCGACCTAACCCTAACCGTAAGTGGAATTTTCCGCCAATGGGATTTTCCTATGTATTTTACCAGGAAACATAGATAGGGCAGGAAGGAAAAGTCCGTGCCCTCCTAACCCTACCCAAGCACTGTGACTCTGTTGGTGCTGTCCATTTTTCTGCATGAGTTCATGGTGACCTTAGCCTAACCCTAAGTGGAATTTTCCTCCAATGGGATTTTCCCATGTATTTTACCAGGAACCATAGATAGGGCAGGCAAGAAAAGTCAGTGCCCTCCTAAACATACCCAAGCATTCTGAATTTCTTGGCGATGTCCATTTGACTGTATGGCTTCATGGTGACATAACCCTAATCCTAAGTGGAATTTTCTTCCAATGGGATTTTCCAATGTATTTTACCAGGAAATATAGATAGGGCAGGCAAGAAAAATCAGTGCCCTCCTAACCCTACCCAAGTACTCTGAATTTGTTGGTGATGTCCATTTTGCTGTATGGGTTCATGGTGACCTAACCCTTAGTAGAATTTACCTCCAATGGGATTTTTGCATGTATTTTAGCAGGAAACATAGATAGGGCAGGGTATAAAAATCAGGGCCCTCCTAACCCTACCCAAGCACTCTGAATTTGTTGGTGCTGTCCATTTTGCTGTTTGAGTTCATGGTGACCTCACCCTAACCCTAAGTGGAATTTTCGTCCAATCGGATTTTCCCATGTATTTATCCAGGAAAGATAGATAGGGCAGTCAAGAAAAGTCAGTGCCCCCCTAAGCCTACCCAAGCATTCTGAATTTGTTCGTGCTGTCCATTTTGCTGTATGAGTTCATGGTGACCTAATCCTAACTCTAAGTGGAAATTTCCAATGCCATGTATTTTACCCGGAAACATAGATAGGATAAGCTAGAAATATTAGTGCTCTCCTCAACATAGCCAAGCTTTCCGAGTTTGTTGCTGGTGTCCATTTTGCTATATGAGTTCATGGTGACGTAATCCTAACCCTGAATTTTCCTCCAATGTGGTTTTCCATATTTTTTCATGAAAAATAGATAGGGCATGCTAGAAAACTTGATGGGCTTCTAACCATACCCAAGCATACCTAATTGGTTTGGAATTTCTATTTTGCTCTCTTTGTTCATTAGTGGTGAATCTATGGCACGTGTGCTACAGGTAGCACACAAAGCGCTCTCTGTGGGCACATTCGCTATCGCCCAAGTCCTTGGCCATCAGGTACTTTGAAATGCATCAAGTTTGGTATTTGACATTTTTTGAAGCAGAAATCTTCAAAAGTGTCCCAGCACTTGCCTTTCTTCTGGTAGTTGATGTGCATGGAAGAATTTCCTGGCATCGGTTATCTTGTGGCTCACTATTTTTTCTGGCTGAAATAGTATGTCACATGGTAATAATGATGGTAGGGTGAGGAGGGCACTGACTTTTCTTTCCTGCCCTATCTACGTTTCCTGGCAAAATACATGGGAAAATCCCATTGGAGGAAAATTCCGCTTAGGGTTAGGGTTAGGTCACCATGAACTCATACAGCAAATTGGACAGCACCAACATATAAGAGTGCTTGGGCAGGCTTAGGAGGGTCCTGATTTTCTTGCCTGCCTTATCTATGTTTCCAAGAAGAATACATGGGAAAATCCTATTGGAGGAAAATTCCACTTAGGGTTAGGGTTAGGTCACCATGAACTCATACAGCAAAATGGACATCGCCAACAAATTCAGAATTCTTGGGTAGGGTTAGGAGGGCACTTACTTTTCTGTCCTGCCCTATCTACGTTTCCTGGTAAAATACATGGGAAAATCCCTTTGGAGCAAAATGCCACTTTGAGTTCTTGTTAGGTCAACATGAACCCATACAGCAAAATGGACATCACCAACAAATTCAGAGTGCTTGGGTAGACTTAGGAGGGCACTCACTTTTGTTGCCTGCCCTATCTATCCATACAGCACTCTGAATCTGTTGGTGATGTCCATTTTGCTGTATGGGTTCATGGTGAGCTAACCCTAACCCTAAGTGGAATTTTCCTTCAATGGGATTTTCCCATGTATTTTCCAGGAAACAGATAGGGCAAGCAATAAAATCAGTGCCCTCCTAACCCTACCCAAGCACTCTGAATTTGTTGGTGATGTCCATTTTGCTGTATGGGTTCATGGTGACCTAATCCTAAACCTACGTGGAATTTTCCTCCAATGGAATTTTCCCATGTAATTTACCAGGAAACAGAGATACGGCAGGCAGGAAAAGTCAGTGCCCTCCTATCCCAACCCAAGCACACTGAATTTGTTGGTGATGTCTTTTTTGCTCTATGGGTTCATGGTGACCTAACGGTAACCCTAAGTGGAATTTTCCTCTAATGGGATTTCCCCATGTATTTTACCAGGAAACATAGATAGGGCAGGCTATAAAAATCAGGGCCCTCCTAACCCTACCTAAGCACTCTGGATTTGTTGGTGGTGTCCATTTTGTTGTTTGAGTTCATGGTGACCTCACGCTAACCGTAAGTGGAATTTTCCTCCAATGGGATTTTCCCATGTATTTATCCAGGAAAGATAGATAGGGCAGGGAAGAAAAGTCAGTGCCCCCCTAAACCTACCCAAGCACTCTGAAATTTTTTGGTGCTGTCCATTTTGCCGTATGAATTCATGGTGACCTAACCCTAACCCTAAGTGGAATTTTCCTCCAATGGGATTTTCCCATGTATTTTACCAGGAACCATAGATAGGGCAGGCAAGAAAAGTCAGTGCCCTCCTAACCCTACTCAAGCACTCTGAATTTGTTGGTGATGTCCATTTTGCTGTATGGGTTCATGGTGACCTAATCCTAACCCTAAGTGGAATTTTCTTCCAATGGGATTTTCCAATGTATTTTACCAGGAAATATAGATAGGGCAGGCAAGAAAAATCAGTGCCCTCCTAACCCTACCCAAGTACTCTGAATTTGTTGGTGATGTCCATTTTGCTGTATGGGTTCATGGTGACCTAACCCTTAGTAGAATTTACCTCCAATGGGATTTTTGCATGTATTTTAGCAGGAAACATAGATAGGGCAGGGTATAAAAATCAGGGCCCTCCGAACCCTCCCAAGCCTCTGAATTTGTTGTGCTGTCCAGTTTGCTGTTTTGAGTTCAGGTGACCTCACCCTAACCTAAGTGGAATTTCGTCCAATCGGATTTTCCATGTATTTATCCATGGAAAGATAGATAGGTCAGTCAAGAAAAGTCAGTGCCCCCCTAAGCCTACCAGCATTCTGATTTGTTCGTGCTGTCTAATGCTGTCCATTTTGCTGTATGAGTTCATGGTGACCTAACCCTAACTCTAAGTGGAAATTTCCAATGCCATGTATTTTACCAGAAACATAGATAGGATACGCTAGAAATATTAGTGCTCTCCTCAACATAGCAAAGCATTCCGAGTTTGTTGCTGGTGTCCATTTTGCTATGTGAGTTCATGGTGACGTAATCCTAACCCTGAATTTTCCTCCAATGTTGTTTTCCATGTATTTTTTCATGAAAAATAGATAGGGCATGCTAGAAAACTCTATGCGTTTCTAACCATACCCAAGTATACCTAATTGGTTTGGAATTTCTATTTTGCTGTCTTTGTTCATTAGTGGTGAATCTATGGCATGTGTGCCACAGGTAGCACACAAAGCGCTCTCTGTGGGCACATTCGCTATCGCCCAAGTCCTTGGCCTTCAGGTGCTTTGAAATGCATCAAGTTTGGTATTTGACATTTTTTGAAGCAGAAATCTTCAAAAGTGTCCCAGCACTTGCCTTTCTTCTGGTAGTTGATGTGCATGGAAGAATTTCCTGGCATCGGTTATCTTGTGGCTCACTATTTTTTCTGGCTGAAATAGTATGTCACATGGTAACAATGATGGTAGGGTGAGGAGGGCACTGACTTTTCTTTCCTGCCCTATCTACGTTTCCTGGCAAAATACATGGGAAAATCCCATTGGAGGAAAATTCCGCTTAGGGTTAGGGTTAGGTCACCATGAACTCATACAGCAAATTGGACAGCACCAACATATAAGAGTGCTTGGGCAGGCTTAGGAGGGTCCTGATTTTCTTGCCTGCCTTATCTATGTTTCCAAGAAGAATACATGGGAAAATCCTATTGGAGGAAAATTCCACTTAGGGTTAGGGTTAGGTCACCATGAACTCATACAGCAAAATGGACATCGCCAACAAATTCAGAATTCTTGGGTAGGGTTAGGAGGGCACTTACTTTTCTGTCCTGCCCTATCTACGTTTCCTGGTAAAATACATGGGAAAATCCCTTTGGAGCAAAATGCCACTTTGAGTTCTTGTTAGGTCAACATGAACCCATACAGCAAAATGGACATCACCAACAAATTCAGAGTGCTTGGGTAGACTTAGGAGGGCACTCACTTTTGTTGCCTGCCCTATCTATCCATACAGCACTCTGAATCTGTTGGTGATGTCCATTTTGCTGTATGGGTTCATGGTGAGCTAACCCTAACCCTAAGTGGAATTTTCCTTCAATGGGATTTTCCCATGTATTTTCCAGGAAACAGATAGGGCAAGCAATAAAATCAGTGCCCTCCTAACCCTACCCAAGCCATCTGACTTTGTTGGTGATGTCCATTTTGCTGTCTGGGTTCATGGTGACCTAACCCTACGCCTAAGTGGAATTTTCCTCCAAAGGTATTTTCCCATATATTTTACCAGGAAACATAGATAGGGCAGGCAACAAAAATCAGTGCCCTCCTAACCCTACCCAAGCACTCTGAATTTGTTGGTGATGTCCATTTTGCTGTATGGGTTCATGGTGACCTAATCCTAAACCTACGTGGAATTTTCCTCCAATGGAATTTTCCCATGTATTTTACCAGGAAACAGAGATACGGCAGGCAGGAAAAGTCAGTGCCCTCCTATCCCAACCCAAGCACACTGAATTTGTTGGTGATGTCTTTTTTGCTCTATGGGTTCATGGTGACCTAACGGTAACCCTAAGTGGAATTTTCCTCTAATGGGATTTCCCCATGTATTTTACCAGGAAACATAGATAAGGCAGCTTAGAAAAGGCAGTGCCCTCCTAACCCTACCCAAGCACTCTGAATTTGTTGGTGCTTTCCATTTTGCTGTATGAGTTCATGGTGACCTAACCCTAACCGTAAGTGGAATTTTCCTCCAAAGGGGTTTTCCCACGTATTTTACCAGGAAACATAGATAGGGCAGGCTATAAAAATCAGGGCCCTCCTAACCCTACCTAAGCACTCTGGATTTGTTGGTGGTGTCCATTTTGTTGTTTGAGTTCATGGTGACCTCACGCTAACCGTAAGTGGAATTTTCCTCCAATGGGATTTTCCCATGTATTTATCCAGGAAAGATAGATAGGGCAGGGAGGAAAAGTCAGTGCCCCCCTAAACCTACCCAAGCACTCTGAAATTTTTTGGTGCTGTCCATTTTGCCGTATGAATTCATGGTGACCTAACCCTAACCCTAAGTGGAATTTTCCTCCAATGGTATTTTCCCATGTATTTTAGCAGGAAACATAGATAGGGCAGGCAAGAAAAGTCAGTGCCCTCCTAACCCTACTCAAGCACTCTGAATTTGTTGGTGATGTCCATTTTGCTGTATGGGTTCATGGTGACCTAATCCTAACCCTAAGTGGAATTTTCCTCCAAAGGGATTTTCCCATGTATTTTACCAGGAAACATAGATAGGGCAGGCAAGGAAAGTTAGTGCCCATCTAAACCTACGCAAGTACTCTGAATTTTTTGGTGCTGTCCATTTTGCCGTATGAATTCATGGTGACCTAACCCTAACCCTAAGTGGAATTTTCCTCCAATAGGATTTTCCCATGTATTTTACCAGGAAACATAGATAGGGTAGGCTATAAAAATCAGTGCCCTCCTAACCCTACCCAAGCACTCTGAATTTGTTGGTGATGTCCATTTTGCTTTATTTGTTCATGGTGATCTAACCCTAACCCTAAGTGGAATTTTCCTCCAATGGGATTTTCCCATTTATTTTACCAGGAAACTTAGATAGGGCAGCCAACAAAAGTCAGTGCCCTCTTAACCCTACAAAAGCACTCTGAATTTGTTTGTGATGTCCATTTTGCTGTATGGGTTCATGGTGACCTCACCCTAAACTTAAGTGGAATTTTCCTCTAATGGGATTTTCCCATGTATTTATCCAGGAAAGATAGATAGGGCAGGCAAGAAAAGTCAGTGCCCTCCTAACCCTACCCAAGCACTCTGAATTTGTTGGTGATGTCCATTTTGCTTTATTTGTTCATGGTGATCTAACCCTAACCCTAAGTGGAATTTTCCTCCAATGGGATTTTCCCTCGGATTTTGCCATGAAACATAGATAGGGCAGGCAAGAAAAGTCAGTGCCCTCCTACCCCTACCCAAGTACTCTGAATTTGTTGGTGATGTCCATTTTGCTGTATGGGTTCATGGTGACCTAACCCAAAGTGGAATTTTCCTCCAATGTGATTTTCCCATGTATTTTACCAGGAAACATAGATAAGGCAGGTAAGAAAAGTCAGTGCCCTCCTAATCCTATCGAAGCACTCTGAATTTGTTCGTGCTGTCCATTTTGCTGTATGAGTTCAGGGTGACGTAATCCTAATCCTGAATTTTCCTCCAATGTGGTTTTCCATGTATTTTATCATGAAAGATATATAGGGTAGGCTAGAAAAGTGAATGATTTCTAACCATACCCAAGCACTCGTAATTGGTTTGGAATTTCTATTTTGCTGTCTTTGTTCATTAGTGGTGAATCTATGGCATGTGTGCCACAGGTAGCACGCAAAGCGCTCTCTGTGGGCACATTCACCATCGCCCAAGTTCTTATGGGAAAATATATATGGGAAAATCCCATTGGAGGAAAATTCCACTTAGGGTTAGGGTTAGGTCACCAGGAAACCATACAGCAAAATGGACATCGCCAACAAATTCAGAATGCTTGGGGTGGGTTAGGAGGGCACCGACCTTTCTTTCCTGCCCTATCTACGTTTCCTGGTAAAATAGATTGGAAAATCCCATTGGAGGAATATTCCAGTTAGGGTTAGGGTTAGGTCACCACGAACTCATACAGCAAAATGGACATCACCAACAAATTCAAAGTGTTTGGGTAGGGTTAGGAGGGCACTCACTTTTCTTGCCTGCCTTATCTAGGTTTCCTGGTAAAATAAATGGGAAAATCCCTTTGGAAGAAAATTCCACTTATGGTTAGGGTTAGGTCACTATGAACCCATATAACAAAATAGGACACCAACAACAAATTCAGAGTGCTTGGGTAGGGTTAGGAGGGCACTTACTATAGTAGCCTTCCCTATCTATGATTCCTGGTAAAATATATGGGAAAATCCCATTGGAGGAAAATTCCACTTAGGGTTAGGGTTAGGTCACCAAGAACGCATAGAGCAAAATGGACATCACCAACAAATTCAGAGTGCTTGGGTAGGGTTAGGAGGGCACTGACTTTTCTTTTCTGCTCTATCTAGGTTTCTTGTTAAAATACATGGGAAAATCCCATTGGAGGAAAATTTCACTTACGGTTAGGGTTAGGTCACCATGAACCCATAGAGCAAAATGGACATCACTAATAAATTCAGAGTGTTTGGGTAGGGTTAGGAGGGCACTGACTTTTCTTTTCTGCTCTATCTAGGTTTCTTGTTAAAATACATGGGAAAATCCCATTGGAGGAAAATTCCACTTACGGTTAGGGTTAGGTTACCAAGAACTCATACAGCAAAATGGACATCACCAACAAATTCAGAGAGCTTGGGTAGGTTTAGGAGGGCACTTACTATTGTAGCCTTCCCTATCTATGATTCCTGGTAAAATACATGGGAAAATCCCATTGGAGGAAAATTCCATTTAGGGTTAGGGTTAGGTCACCAAGAATGCATAGAGCAAAATGGACATCACCAACAAATTCAGAGTGCTTGGGTAGGGATATGAGGGCACTGAATTTTCTTGCCTGCCCTAACTATGTTTACAGGTAAAATACATGGGAAAATCCCATTGGAGGAAAATTTCACTTACGGTTAGGGTTAGGTCACCATGAACCCATACAGCAAAATGGACATCGCTAATAAATTCAGAGTGTTTGGGTAGGGTTAGGAGGGCACTGACTTTTCTTTTCTGCTCTATCTAGGTTTCTTGTTAAAATACATGGGAAAATCCCATTGGAGGAAAATTCCACTTACGGTTAGGGTTAGGTTACCAAGAACTCATACAGCAAAATGGACATCACCAACAAATTCAGAGAGCTTGGGTAGGTTTAGGAGGGCACTTACTATTGTAGCCTTCCCTATCTATGATTCCTGGTAAAATACATGGGAAAATCCCATTGGAGGAAAATTCCATTTAGGGTTAGGGTTAGGTCACAAAGAATGCATAGAGCAAAATGGACATCACCAACAAATTCAGAGTGCTTGGGTAGGGATATGAGGGCACTGAATTCTCTTGCCTGCCCTAACTATGTTTACAGGTAAAATACATGGGAAAATCCCATTGGAGGAAAATTTCACTTACGGTTAGGGTTAGGTCACCATGAACCCATACAGCAAAATGGACATCGCTAATAAATTCAGAGTGTTTGGGTAGGGTTAGGAGGGCACTGACTTTTCTTTTCTGCTCTATCTACGTTTCTTGGTAAAATACATGGGAAAATCCCTTTGGAGGAAAATTCCACTTAGGGTTAGGGTGAGGTCACCATGAACTCAAACAGCAGGAAGCAAAAGTCAGTGCCCTCCTAACCCTACCCAAGCACTCTGAATTTGTTGGGGATTTCCATTTTCCTGTATGGGTTCATGGTGACCTCAACCTAACCCTAAGTGGAATTTTCCTCCAATGGGATTTTCCCATGTATATTACCAGAAAACATATATGGGGTAGGCAAGAAAAGTCAGTGCCCTCCTAACCCTACCCAAGCCCTCTGAATTTGTTGGTGCTGTCCGTATTGCTGTATGGGTTCATGGTGACCTAAACCTAACCCTAAGTGGAATTTTCATTCAATGGGATTTTCCCATGTATTTTACCAGGAAACGTAGATAGGGCAGGAAAGAAAAGCCAGTGCCCTCCTAACCCTATCCAAGCACTCTGAATATGTTGGGGATGTCCATTTTTCTGTATGGGTTGATTGTGACCTAACCCTAACCATAAGTGGAATTTTCCTCCAATGGGATCTTCCCATGTATTTTACCAGGAAACATAGATAGGGTAGGCAGAAAAATTCAGTGCCCTCCTAACCCTACCCAAGCACTCTGAATTTGTTGGCGATGTCCATTTTGCTGTATGGCTTCATGGTGACGTAACCATAACCCTAAGTGGAATTTTCCTCCAAAGGGAATTTCCCATGTATTTTACCAGGAAACATAGATAGGGCAGGCTATAAAAGTGAGGGCCCTCCTAACAATACCCAACCACTCTGAATTTGTTATTGGTGTCCATTTTGCTGTTTCAGTTCATGCTGAGCTCAACGTAACCCTAAGTGGAATTTTCCTCCAATAGGATTTTCCCATGTATTTTACCAGGAAACGTAGATAGAGCAGGAAAGAAAAGTCAGTGCCCTCCTAACCCTTCCCAAAAATTCTGAATTTGTTCGCGATGTCCATTTTGCTGTATGCGTTCTTGTTGACATAACCCTAACCCTAAGTGGAATTTTCCTCCAATGGGATTTTCCCTTGCATTTTACCAGGAATCATAGATAGGGCAGGATACAAAAGGCAGTGCCCTTCTAACACTACACAAGCACTCTGAGTTTGTTGGTGGTGTCCTATTTTGCTGTTTGAGTTCATGGTGACCTCACCCTAACTCTAAGTGGAATTTTCCTCCAATGGGATTTTCCCATGTATTTTAACAGGAAACATAGATAAGGCAGGCAAGAAAAGTCAGTGCCCTCTTAACCCTACCCAAACATTCTGAATTTATTGGCAATGTCCATTTTGCTGTATGGGTTCATTGTGACCTAACCCTAACCGTAAGTGGAATTTTCCTCTAATGGGATTTTCCCATGTATTTTACCAGGAAACATAGATAGGGCAGGAAGAAAAATGCACTGCCCTCCTAACCCTACCCAAGCACTCTGAATTTGTTGGTGCTGTCCATTTTGCTGTATGAGTTCATGGTGACCTTAGCCTAACCCTAAGTGGAATTTTCCTCCAATGGGATTTTCCCATGTATTTTACCAGGAAACATAGATAAGGCAGGAAGGAAAAGTCGGTGCACTCCTAACCCTACCCAAGCACTCTGAACTTGTTGGTGCTGTCCATTTTGCTGTATGAGTTCATGGTGACCTAACCCTAACCCTAAGTGGAATTTTCCTCTAATGGGATTTTCCCATGTATTTTACCAGGAACCATAGATAGGGTAGGCAAGAAAAGTCATTGCCCTCCTACCCCTACCCAAGAACTCTGAATTTGTTGGTGGTGTCCATTTTGTTGTTTGAGTTTATGGTGACCTAATTCTAACCCTAAGGGAATTTTCATCCAATGTGATTTTCCCATGTATTTTACCAGGAAACATAGATAGGGCAGGCAACAAAAGTCAGTTCCCTCCCATCCCTACCCAAGCACTCTGAATTTGTTGGTGATGTCCATTTTGCTGTATGCGTTCTTCTTGACATAACCCTAACCCTAAGTGGAATTTTCCTCCAATGGGATTTTCCCTTGCATTTTACCAGGAATCATAGATAGGGCAAGATACAAAAGTCAGTGCCCTTCTAACACTACACAAGCACTCTGAGTTTGTTGGTGGTGTCCTATTTTGCTGTTTGTGTTCATGGTGACCTCACCCTAACCCTAAGTGGAATTTTCCTCCAATGGGATTTTCCCATGTATTTTAACAGGAAACATAGATAAGGCAGGCAAGAAAAGTCAGTGCCCTCTTAACCCTACCCAAACATTCTGAATTTATTGGCGATGTCCATTTTGCTGTATGGGTTCATGGTGACCTAACCCTAACCGTAAGTGGAATTTTCCTCTAATGGGATTTTCCCATGTATTTTACCAGGAAACATAGGTAGGGCAGGAAGGAAAAGTCGGTGCACTCCTGACCCTACCCAAGCACTCTGAATTTGTTGGTGCTGTCCATTTTGCTGTATGAGTTCATGGTGACCTAACCCTAACCCTAAGTGGAATTTTCCTCTAATGGGATTTTCCCATGTATTTTACCAGTAACCATAGATAGGGTAGGCAAGAAAAGTCATTGCCCTCCTACCCCTACCCAAGAACTCTGAATTTGTTGGTTCTGTCCATTTTGTTGTTTGAGTTTATGGTGACCTAATTCTAACCCTAAGTGGAATTTTCATCCAATGTGATTTTCCCATGTATTTTACCAGGAAACATAGATAGGGCAGGAAAGAAAACTCAGTGCCCTACTAACCCTACCCAAGCATTCTGAATTTGTTGGCGATGTCCATTTGGCTGTATGGGTTCATGTTGACCTAACCCTAACCCTTAGTGGAATTTTCCTCCAATGGGATTTTCCCATGTATTTTACCAGGAAACATAGATAGGGCAGGCAAGAAAACTCAGTGCCCTCCTAACCCTACACAAGGATTCTGAATTTGTTGGTGATGTCCCTTTTGCTGTATGTGTTTATGGTGACTTAATCCTAACCCTAAGTGGAATTTTCCTCCAATGGGATTTTCCCATGTATTTTACCAGGAAACATAGATAGGGCAGGAAGGAAAAGTCAATGCCCTCCTACCCCTACCCAAGAACTCTGAATTTGTTGGTGCTGTCCATTTTGTTGTTTGAGTTTATGGTGACCTAATTCTAACCCTAAGTGGAATTTTCATCCAATGTGATTTTCCCATGTATTTTACCAAGAAACATAGATAGGGCAGGAAAGAAAACTCAGTGCCCTACTAACCCTACCCAAGGATTCTGAATTTGTTGGTGATGTCCTTTATGCTGTATGGGTTTATGGTGACTTAATCCTAACCCTAAGTAGAATTTTCCTCCAATGGGATTTTCCCATGTATTTTACCAGGAACCATAGATAGGGAAGGCAAGAAAAGTCAGTGCCCTCCTAAATATACCCAAGCATTCTGAATTTCTTGGCGATGTCCATTTGACTGTATGGCTTCATGATGACGTAACCCTAACCCTAAGTGGAATTTTCTTCCAATGGGATTTTCCCATGTTTTTTACCAGGAAATATAGATAGGGCAGGCAAGAAAAATCAGTGCCCTCCTAACCCTACCCAAGTACTCTGAATTTGTTGGTGATGTCCATTTTGCTGTAAGCATTCATGGTGACCAAACCCTAAGTAGAATTTTCCTCCAATGGGATTTTTCCATGTATTTTAGCAGGAAACATAGATAGGGCAGGGTATAAAAATTAGGGCCCTCCTAACCCTACCCAAGCACTCTGAATTTGTTGGTGCTGTCCATTTTGCTGTATGAGTTCATGGTGACCTAACCCTAACTCTAAGTGGAAATTTCCAATGCCATGTATTTTACCAGAAACATAGATAGGATACGCTAGAAATATTAGTGCTCTCCTCAACATAGCAAAGCATTCCGAGTTTGTTGCTGGTGTCCATTTTGCTATGTGAGTTCATGGTGACGTAATCCTAACCCTGAATTTTCCTCCAATGTTGTTTTCCATGTATTTTTTCATGAAAAATAGATAGGGCATGCTAGAAAACTCTATGCGTTTCTAACCATACCCAAGTATACCTAATTGGTTTGGAATTTCTATTTTGCTGTCTTTGTTCATTAGTGGTGAATCTATGGCATGTGTGCCACAGGTAGCACACAAAGCGCTCTCTGTGGGCACATTCGCTATCGCCCAAGTCCTTGGCCTTCAGGTGCTTTGAAATGCATCAAGTTTGGTATTTGACATTTTTTGAAGCAGAAATCTTCAAAAGTGTCCCAGCACTTGCCTTTCTTCTGGTAGTTGATGTGCATGGAAGAATTTCCTGGCATCGGTTATCTTGTGGCTCACTATTTTTTCTGGCTGAAATAGTATGTCACATGGTAATAATGATGGTAGGGTGAGGAGGGCACTGACTTTTCTTTCCTGCCCTATCTACGTTTCCTGGCAAAATACATGGGAAAATCCCATTGGAGGAAAATTCCGCTTAGGGTTAGGGTTAGGTCACCATGAACTCATACAGCAAATTGGACAGCACCAACATATAAGACTGCTTGGGCAGGCTTAGGAGGGTCCTGATTTTCTTGCCTGCCTTATCTATGTTTCCAAGTAGAATACATGGGAAAATCCCATTGGAGGAAAATTCCACTTAGGGTTAGGGTTAGGTCACCATGAACTCATACAGCAAAATGAAAATCGCCAACAAATTCAGAATGCTTGGGTAGGGTTAGGAGGGCACTGACTTTTCTGTCCTCCCCTATCTACGTTTCCTGGTAAAATACATGGGAAAATCCCATTGGAGGAATATTCCAGTTAGGGTTAGGGTTAGGTCACCATGAACTCATACAGCAAAATGGACATCGCCAACAAATTGAGAATGCTTGGGTAGGGTTAGGAGGCCACTGACTTTTCTTGCCTGCCCTATCTATCCATACAGCACTCTGAATCTGTTGGTGATGTCCATTTTGCTGTATGGGTTCATGGTGACATAACCCTAACCCTAAGTGGAATTTTCCTTCAATGGGATTTTCCCATGTATTTTCCAGGAAACAGATAGGGCAAGCAATAAAATCAGTGCCCTCCTAACCCTACCCAAGCCATCTGACTTTGTTGGTGATGTCCATTTTGCTGTCTGGGTTCATGGTGACCTAACCCTAACCCTAAGTGGAATTTTCCTCCAAAGGTATTTTCCCATATATTTTACCAGGAAACATAGATAGGGCAGGCAACCAAAGTCAGTGCCCTCCTAACCCTACCCAAGCACTCTGAATTTGTTCGTGCTGTCCATTTTGCTGTATGAGTTCATGGTGACGTAATCCTAATCCTGAATTTTCCTCCAATGTGGTTTTCCATGTATTTTATCATGAAAGATATATAGGGTAGGCTAGAAAAGTGAATGCCTTTCTAACCATACCCAAGCATTCGTAATTGGTTTGGAATTTCTATTTTGCTGTCTTTGTTCATTAGTGGTGAATCTATGGCATGTGTGCCACAGGTAGCACGCAAAGCGCTCTCTGTGGGCACATTCACCATCGCCCAAGTTCTTATGGGTTAAATATATATGGGAAAATCCCATTGGAGGAAAATTCCACTTAGGGTTAGGGTTAGGTCACCATGAAACCATACAGCAAAATGGACATCGCCAACAAATTCAGAATGCTTGGGGAGAGATAGGAGGGCACCGACCTTTCTTTCCTGTCCTATCTACGTTTCCTGGTAAAATACATGGGAAAATCCCATTGGAGGAATATTCCAGTTAGGGTTAGGGTTAGGTCACCATGAACCCAGACAGCAAAATGGACATCACCAACAAAGTCAGATGGCGTGGGTAGGGTTAGGAGAGCACTGATTTTATTGCTTGCCCTATCTGTTTCCTGGAAAATACATGGGAAAATCCCATTGGAGGAAAATTCCACTTAGGGTTAGGGTTAGGTCACCATGAATCCATAGAGCAAAATGTACAGCACCAACAAGTTTAGAGTGCTTGGGTAGGGTTAGGAGGGCACTGACTTTTCTTACCTGCCCTATCTCTGTTTCCTGGTAAAATACATGGGAAAATTCCATTGGAGGAAAATTCCACTTAGGTTTAGGATTAGATCACCATGAACCCATACAGCAAAATGGACATCACCAACAAATTCAGAGTGCTTGGGTAGGGTTAGGAGGGCACTGATTTTATTGCTTGCCCTATCTCTGTTTCCTGGTAAAATACATGGGAAAATCCCATTGGAGGAATTTTTCCACTTATGGTTAGGGTTAGGTCACCATGAACTCATACAGCAAAATGGACAGAACCAACAAATTCAGAATGCTTGGGTAGGGTAAGGTGGGCACTGACTTTTCCTGCCTGCCTTATCTAGGTTTCCTGGTAAAATACATGGGAAAATCACATCGGAGGAAAATTCCACTTATGGTTAGGGTTAGGTCACCATGAACCCATAAAGCAAAATGGACATCGCCAACAAATTCAGAATGCTTGGGGAGGGTTAGGAGGGAACTGACGTTTCTTTCCTGCCCTATCTACATTTCCTGGTAAAATACATGGGAAAATCCCATTGGAGGAAAATTCCACTTACGGTTAGGGTTAGGTCTCCACGAACTCATACAGCAAAATGGACAGCACCAAGAAATTCAGAGTGCTTGGGTAGGGTTAGGAGGTCACTGACTTTTCTTGCCTGCCTTATCTATGTTTCCTGTTAAAATACATGGGAAAACCCCATTGGAGGAAAATTCCACTTACGGTTAGGGTTAGGTCACCACGAACTCATACAGCAAAATGGACAGAACCAACAAATTCAGAGTGCTTGGGTAGCGTTAGGAGGGCACTGACTTTTCTTGCCTGCCTTATCTAGGTTTCCTGGTAAAATACATGGGAAAATCACATCGGAGGAAAATTCCACTTATGGTTAGGGTTAGGTCACCATGAACCCATACAGCAAAATGGACATCGCCAACAAATTCAGAGTGTTTGGGTAGGGTTAGGAGAGCACTGACTTTTCTTTCCTGCTCTATCTACGTTTCCTGGTAAAATACATGGGAAAATTCCATTGGAGGAAAATTCCACTTAGGGTTAGGGTTAGGTCACCATGAACCCATACAACAAAATGGACATCACCTACAAATTCAAAGTGCCTGGGTAGGCTTAGGAGGGTACTGATTTTGTTGCCTGCCTTATCTATCATTCCTTGTAGAATACATGGGAAAATCCCATTGGAGGAAAATTCCACTTAGGGTTAGGGTTATGTCACCAAGAACGCATACAGCAAAATGGACATCACCAACAAATTCAGAATGCTTGGGTAGGGTTAGGAGGGCACTGAATTTTCCTGCCTGCCCTAATTAAGTTTACTGGTAAAATACATGGGAAAATCCCATTGGAAGACAATTCCACTTAGGGTTAGGGAGAGGTCACCATGAACTCAAACAGCAAAATGGACACTACCAACAAATTCAGAGTGCTTGGGTAGGGTTAGGAGGGCCCTGACTTTTCTTCCCTGCCCTATCTATGATTCCTGGTAAAATACATGGGAAAATCCCATTGGAGGAAAATTCCACTTAGGGTTAGGGTTAGGTCACCACGAACTCATACAGCAAAATGGACAGCACCAAGTAATTCAGAGTGCTTGGGTAGGTTAGGAGGGCACTGACTTTTCTTGCCTGCCTTATCTATGTTTCCTGTTAAAATACATGGGAAAATCCCATTGGAGGAAAATCCCACTTAGGGTTAGGGTTATGTCACCAAGAACGCATAAGCAAATGGACATCACCAACAAATTCAGAGTGCTTGGGTAGGGATAGGAGGGCACTTACTTTCTTGCTGCCCTATCTACTTTTCCAGGTAAAAATACATGGAAAATACCATTGGAGGAAAATTCCACATAGGGTTAGGGTTATGTCACCAAGAACGCATACAACAAAATGGACATCACCAATAAATTCAGGAGTGTTTGGGTAGGGTTAGGAGGGCACTGACTTTTCTTCCCTGCTCTATCTACATTTCTGGGTAAAATACATGGGAAAATCCCTTGGAGGAAAATTCCACTTAGGGTTAGCGTTAGGTCACCATGAACTCATACAGCAAAATGGACATCACCAACAAATTCAGAGTGCTTGGGTAGGGTTAGGAGGGCACTGACTTTTCTTGTCTGCCCTATCTATGTTTCCTGGTAAAATACATGGGAAAATCCCATTGGAGGAAAATTCCACTTACAGTTAGGGTTAGGTCACCACGAACTCATACACCAAAATGGACAGAACCAACAAATTCAGAGTGCTTGGTAGCGTTAGGAGGGCACTGACTTTTCTTGCCTGCCTTATCTAGGTTTCCTGGTAAAATACATGGGAAAATCACATCGGAGGAAAATTCCACTGATGGTTAGGGTTAGGTCACCATGAACCCATACAGCAAAATGGACATCGCCAACAAATTCAGAGTGTTTGGGTAGGGTTAGGAGAGCACTGACTTTTCTTTCCTGCTCTATCTACGTTTCCAGGTAAAATACATGGGAAAATTCCATTGGAGGAAAATTCCACTTAGGGTTAGGGTTAGGTCACCATGAACCCATACAACAAAATGGACATCACCTACAAATCAAAGTGCCTGGGTAGGCTTAGGAGGGTACTGATTTTGTTGCCTGCCTTATCTTCATTCCTAGTAGAATACATGGGAAAATCCCATTGGAGGAAAATTCCACTTAGGGTTAGGGTTATGTCACCAAGAACGCATACAGCAAAATGGACATCACCAACAAATTCAGAATGCTTGGGTAGGGTTAGGAGGGCACTGAATTTTCCTGCCTGCCCTAATTAAGTTTACTGGTAAAATACATGGGAAAATCCCATTGGAAGACAATTCCACTTAGGGTTAGGGAGAGGTCACCATGAACTCAAACAGCAAAATGGACACTACCAACAAATTCAGAGTGCTTGGGTAGGGTTAGGAGGGCCCTGACTTTTCTTCCCTGCCCTATCTATGATTCCTGGTAAAATACATGGGAAAATCCCATTGGAGGAAAATTCCACTTAGGGTTAGGGTTAGGTCACCACGAACTCATACAGCAAAATGGACAGCACCAAGTAATTCAGAGTGCTTGGGTAGGGTTAGGAGGGCACTGACTTTTCTTGCCTGCCTTATCTATGTTTCCTGTTAAAATACATGGGAAAATCCCATTGGAGGAAAATCCCACTTAGGGTTAGGGTTATATCACCAAGAACGCATAAAGCAAAATGGACATCACCAACAAATTCAGAGTGCTTGGGTAGGGATAGGAGGGCACTTACTTTTCTTGCCTGCCCTATCTACTTTTCCAGGTAAAATACATGGGAAAATACCATTGGAGGAAAATTCCACATAGGGTTAGGGTTATGTCACCAAGAACGCATACAACAAAATGGACATCACCAATAAATTCAGAGTGTTTGGGTAGGGTTAGGAGGGCACTGACTTTTCTTCCCTGCTCTATCTACATTTCTTGGTAAAATACATGGGAAAATCCCTTTGGAGGAAAATTCCACTTAGGGTTAGCGTTAGGTCACCACGAACTCATACAGCAAAATGGACAGCACCAAGAAATTCAGAGTGCTTGGTTAGGGTTAGGAGGTCACTGACTTTTCTTGTCTGCCTTATCTATGTTTACTGTTAAAATACATGGGAAAATCCCATTGGAGGAAAATTCCACTTACAGTTAGGGTTAGGTCACCACGAACTCATACACCAAAATGGACAGAACCAACAAGTTCAGAGTGCTTGGGTAGCGTTAGGAGGGCACTGACTTTTCTTGCCTGCCTTATCTAGGTTTCCTGGTAAAATACATGGGAAAATCACATCGGAGGAAAATTCCACTGATGGTTAGGGTTAGGTCACCATGAACCCATACAGCAAAATGGACATCGCCAACAAATTCAGAGTGTTTGGGTAGGGTTAGGAGAGCACTGACTTTTCTTTCCTGCTCTATCTACGTTTCCAGGTAAAATACATGGGAAAATTCCATTGGAGGAAAATTCCACTTAGGGTTAGGGTTAGGTCACCATGAACCCATACAACAAAATGGACATCACCTACAAATTCAAAGTGCCTGGGTAGGCTTAGGAGGGTACTGATTTTGTTGCCTGCCTTATCTATCATTCCTAGTAGAATACATGGGAAAATCCCATTGGAGGAAAATTCCACTTAGGGTTAGGGTTATGTCACCAAGAACGCATACAGCAAAATGGACATCACCAACAAATTCAGAATGCTTGGGTAGGGTTAGGAGGGCACTGAATTTTCCTGCCTGCCCTAATTAAGTTTACTGGTAAAATACATGGGAAAATCCCATTGGAAGACAATTCCACTTAGGGTTAGGGAGAGGTCACCATGAACTCAAACAGCAAAATGGACACTACCAACAAATTCAGAGTGCTTGGGTAGGGTTAGGAGGGCCCTGACTTTTCTTCCCTGCCCTATCTATGATTCCTGGTAAAATACATGGGAAAATCCCATTGGAGGAAAATTCCACTTAGGGTTAGGGTTAGGTCACCACGAACTCATACAGCAAAATGGACAGCACCAAGTAATTCAGAGTGCTTGGGTAGGGTTAGGAGGGCACTGACTTTTCTTGCCTGCCTTATATATGTTTCCTGTTAAAATACATGGGAAAATCCCATTGGAGGAAAATCCCACTTAGGGTTAGGGTTATGTCACTATGAACCCATACAGCAAAATGATCAACACCAAGAAATTCAGAGTGCTTGGGTAGGGTTAGGAGGGCACTTACTATTGTAGCCTGCACTATCTATGATTCCTGGTAAAATAAATAGGAAAATCCCATTGGAGGAAAATTCCACTTAGGGTTAGGGTTATGTCACCAAGAACGCATACAGCAAAATGAACATCACCAACAAATTCAGAGTGCTTGGGTAGGGATAGGAGGGCACTGACTTTTCTTGCCTGCCCTATCTACGTTTCCAGTTAAAATACATGGGAAAATACCATTGGAGGAAAATTCCACTTAGGGTTAGGGTTATGTCACCAAGAACGCATACAGCAAAATGGACATCACCAACAAATTCAGAGTGCTTGGGTAGGGATAGGAAGGCACTGACTTTTCTTCCCTGCTCTATCTACATTTCTTGGTATAATACATGGGAAAATCCCTTTGGAGGAAAATTCCACTTAGGGTTAGGGTTAGGTCACCACGAACTCATACAGCAAAATGGACAGCACCAAGTAATTCAGAGTGCTTGGGTAGGGTTAGGAGGGCACTGACTTTTCTTGCCTGCCTTATCTATGTTTCCTGTTAAAATACATGGGAAAATCCCATTGGAGGAAAATTCCACTTAGGGTTAGGGTTATGTCACCAAGAACGCATACAGCAAAATGGACATCACCAACAAATTCAGAGTGCTTGGGTAGGGATAGGAGGGCACTGACTTTTCTTGCCTGCCATATCTACTTTTCCAGGTAAAATACATGGGAAAATACCATTGGAGGAAAATTCCACTTACGGTTAGGGTTACGTCACCATGAACCCATACATCAAAATGGACATCGCCAATAAATTCAGAGTGTTTGGGAAGGGTTAGGAGGGCACTGACTTTTCTTCCCTGCTCTATCTACGTTTCTTGGTAAAATACATGGGAAAATCCCTTTGGAGGAAAATTACACTTAGGGTTAGGGTTAGGTCACCACGAACTCATACCGCAAAATGGACAGCACCAAGAAATTCAGAGTGCTTGGGTAGGGTTAGGAGGGCACTGACTTTTCTTGCCTGCCTTATCTATGTTTCCTGTTAAAATACATGGGAAAATCCCATTGGAGGAAAATTCCACTTAGGGTTAGGGTTAGGTCACCACGAACTCATACAGCAAAATGGACAGCACCAAGTAATTCAGAGTGCTTGGGTAGGGTTAGGAGGGCACTGACTTTTCTTGCCTGCCTTATCTATGTTTCCTGTTAAAATACATGGGAAAATCCCATTGGAGGAAAATTCCACTTAGGGTTAGGGTTATGTCACCAAGAACGCATACAGCAAAATGGACATCACCAACAAATTCAGAGTGCTTGGGTAGGGATAGGAGGGCACTGACTTTTCTTGCCTGCCATATCTACTTTTCCAGGTAAAATACATGGGAAAATACCATTGGAGGAAAATTCCACTTACGGTTAGGGTTACGTCACCATGAACCCATACATCAAAATGGACATCGCCAATAAATTCAGAGTGTTTGGGAAGGGTTAGGAGGGCACTGACTTTTCTTCCCTGCTCTATCTACGTTTCTTGGTAAAATACATGGGAAAATCCCTTTGGAGGAAAATTACACTTAGGGTTAGGGTTAGGTCACCACGAACTCATACCGCAAAATGGACAGCACCAAGAAATTCAGAGTGCTTGGGTAGGGTTAGGAGGGCACTGACTTTTCTTGCCTGCCTTATCTATGTTTCCTGTTAAAATACATGGGAAAATCCCATTGGAGGAAAATTCCACTTAGGGTTAGGGTGAGGTCACCGTGAACTCAAACAGCAAAATAGGACACCACCAACAAAATCAGAGTGCTTGGGTAGGGTTAGGAGGTCACTGACTTTTGTAGCCTGCCCTATCTATGATTCCTAGTAAAATACATGGGAAAATCCCATTGGAGGAAAATTCCACTTAGGGTTAGGGTTAGGTTACCAAGAACGCATACAGCAAAATGGACATCACCAACAAATTCAGAGTGCTTGGGTAGGGATAGGAGGGCACTGACTTTTCTTGCCTGCCCTATCTATGTTTCCAGTTAAAATACATGAGAAAATCCGATTGGAGGAAAATTACACTTACGGTTAGGGATAGGTCACCATGAAACCATACAGCAAAATGGACATTGGCAATAAATTCAGAGTGTTTGGGTAGGGATAGGAGGGCACTGACTTTTCTTGCCTGCCTTATCTATGTTTCCTGGTAAAATACATGGGAAAATCCCATTGGAGGAAAATTCCACTTAGGGTTAGGGTTAGGTCACCAAGAATGCATACAGCAAAATGGACATCACCAACAAATTCAGAGTGCTTAGGTAGGGATAGGAGGGCACTGACTTTTCTTGCCTGCCCTATCTACTTTTCCAGGTAAAATACATGGGAAAATCCCATTGGAGGAAAATTCCACCTACGGTTAGTGATACGTCACCATGAACCCATACAGCAAAATGGACATCACCAACAAATTCAGAGTGCTTGGGTAGGGATAGGAGGGCACTGACTTTTCTTGCCTGCCCTATCTACATTTCCAGGTAAAATACATGGAAAAATCCCATTGGAGGAAAATTCCACTTAGGGTTAGGGTGAGGTCACCATGAACTCAAACAGCAAAATAGGACACCAACAACAAATTCAGAGTGCTTGGTTAGGGTTAGGAGGGCACTTACTATTGTAGCCTTCCCTATCTATGATTCCTGGTAAAATACATGGAAAAATCCCATTGGAGGAAAATTCCACTTAGGGTTAGGGTTAGGACACCAAGAACGCATACAGCAAAATGGACATCACCGACAAATTCAGAGTGCTTGGGTAGGGTTAGGAGGGCACTAACTTTTCTTGCCTGTCTTATCTATGTTTCCTGTTAAAATACATGGGAAAATCCCATTGGAGGAAAATTCCACTTAGGGTTAGGGTGAGGTCACCGTGAACTCAAACAGCAAAATAGGACACCACCAACAAATTCAGAGTGCTTGGGTAGGGTTAGGAGGGCACTGACTTTTGTAGCCTGCCCTATCTATGTTTCCAGGTAAAATACATGGGAAAATCCCATTGGAGGAAAATTCCACTTAGGGTTAGGGTTAGGTCACCAAGAATGCATACAACAAAATGGACATCACCAACAAATTCAGAGTGCTTGGGTAGGGATAGGAGGGCACTGACTTTTCTTGCCTGCCTTATCTATGTTTCCAGGTAAAATACATGGGAAAATCCCATTGGAGGAAAATTCCACTTAGGGTTAGGTTGAGGTCAGCATGAACTCAAACAGCAAATTGGACACCAACAACAAATTCAGAGTGCTTGGGTAGGGTTAAGAGGGCACTGACTTTTCTTGCCTGCCTTATCTATATTTCCTGGTAAAATACATGGGAAAATCCCTTTAGAGGAAAATTCCACTTAGGGTTAGGATTAGGTCACCATGAACCCAGACAGCAAAAAAGACATCATGAACAAATTCAGAGTGCTTGGGTAGGGTTAGGAGGGCACTGAATTTTCCTCCCTGCCCTATTTAACTTTACTCGTAAAATAAAAGGGGAAATCCCATTGGAGGACAATTCCACTTAGGGTTAGGGAGAGGTCACCATGAACTCAAACAGCAAAATGGACACCACCAATAAATTCAGAGTGCTTGGGTAGGGTTAGGAGGGCACTGACTTTTCTTGCCTGCCTTATCTACGTTTCCTGGAAAAATACATGGGAAAATCCATTTGGAGGAAAATTCCACTTAGCATTCTTGTTAGGTCACCATGAACCCATACAGCAAAATGGACATTGCCAACAAATTCAGAATGCTTGGGTAGGTTTAGGAGGGCACTGACTTTTCTTCCCTACCTTATCTATCTTTACTTGTAAAATACATGGGAAAAACCCATTAGAGGAAAATTCCACTTAGGGTTAGGGTGAGGTCACCATGAACTCAAACAGCAAAATGGACAGTACCAACAAATTTAGAGTGCTTGGGTAGAGGTAGGAAGGCACTGACTTTTGTTGCCTGCCGTATCTATCTATACAGCACTCTGAATCTGTTGGTGATGTCTATTTTGCTGTTTGAGTTAATGGTGTCCTAACCCTAACCCTAAGTGGAATTTTCCTCCAATGGGATTTTCCCATGTATTTTACCAGGAAACATAGATAGGGCAGGCTATAAAAATCAGGGCCCTCTTTACCCTATCCAAGCACTCTGAATTTGTTGGTGGTGTCCATTTTGCTGTTTCAGTTCATGGTGACCTCTCCCTAACCCTAAATGTAATTTTCCTCCAATGGAATTTTCCCATGTATTTTACCAGGAAACGTAGATAGCGCAGGAAAGAAAAGTCAGTGCCCTCCTAACCTTACCCAAGCACTCTGAATTTGATAGCAATGTCCATTTTTCTGTATGGGTTGATGGTGACCTAACCCTAACTGTAAGTGGAATTTTCCTCCAAAGGGATTTTCCCATGTATTTTACCAGGAAACATATATAGGGCAGGCAAGAAAAGTCAGTGACCTCCTAACCCTACCCAAGCACTTTGAACTTGTTGGTGATATCGATTTTCCTGTATGGGTTCATGGTGACCTAACCCTAGCCCTAAGTGGAATTTTCCTCCAATGGGATCTTTCCATGTATTTTACCATGAAACATAGATAGGGCAGGCAGAAAAAGTCAGTGCCCTCCTATTATTACCCAAGCACTCTGAATTTGTTGGTGGTGTCCATTTTTCTGTTTGAGTTCATGGTGACCTCAACCTAACCCTAAGTGGAATTTTCCTCCAATGGGATTTTCCCATGTATTTTACCAGGAAATATATATAGGGCAGGCAAGAAAAGTCAGTGCCCTCCTATCCCTACCCAAGCACTCTGAATTTGTTGGTGGTGTCCATTTTGCTGTTTGAGTTCATGGTGACCTCAACCTAACCCTAAGTGGAATTTTCCTCCAATGGGATCTTCCCATGTATTTTACCAGGAAACATATATAGGGTAGGCAAGAAAAGTCAGTGCCCTCCTAACCTTACCCAAGCACTCTGAATTTGATAGCGATGTCCATTTTACTGTATGGGTTGATGGTGACCTAACCCTATCCATAAGTAGAAATTTCTTCCAAAAGGATTTTCCCATGTATTTTACCAGGAAATATATATAGGGCAGGCAAGAAAAGTCAGTGCCCTCCTAACCCTATCCAAGCAATCTGAACTTGTTGGTGATAGCCATTTTCCTATATGGGTTCATGGTGACCTAATCCTAACCCTAAGCGGAATTTTCCTCCAATGGGATCTTCCCATGTATTTTACCAGGAAACATAGATAGGGCAGGGAGAAAAATTCAGTGCCCTCCTATCCCTACCCAAGCACTCTGAATTTGTTGGTGGTGTCCATTTTGCTGTTTGAGTTCATGGTGACCTCAACCTAACCCTAAGTGGAATTTTCCTCCAAAGGGATTTTCCCATGTATTTAACGAGGAAACATATATAGGGTAGGCAAGAAAATTCAGTGCCCTCCTAACCCTACCCAAGCACTCTGAATTTGTTGGTGATGTCCATTTTCCTGTATGGGTTCATGGTGACCTAACCCTAACCCTAAATGGAATTTTCCTCCAATGGGATCTTCCCATGTATTTTACCAGGAAACATAGATAGGGCAGGCAAGAAAAGTCAGTGCCCTCCTAACCCTACCCAAGCACTCTGAATTTGTTGGTGATGTCAATTTTTCTGTATGGGTTCCTGGTGACCTAACCATAACCCTAAGTGGAATTTTCCTCTAATGGGATTTTCCCATGTACTTTACCAAGGAACATAAATAGGGCAGGCTATAAAAGTCAGGGCGCTCCTAACCCTACCCAAGGACTCTGAATTTGTTGGTGGTGTCCATTTTGCTGTTTGAGTTCATGGTGACACCTAACACTAAGTGGAATTTTCCTCCAATGGGATTTTCCCATGTATTTTACCAAGAAACATAGATAGGGCAGGACAACAAAAGTCAGTGCCCTCCTAACCTTACCCAAGCACTCTGAATTTGTTGGTGGTGTCCATTTTGCTGTTTGAGTTCATGGTGACCTGAACCTAACACTAAGTGGAATTTTCCTCCAATGGGATTTTCCCATGTATTTTACCAGTAAACATAGATAGGGCAGGACAACAAAAGTCAGTGCCCTCCTAACCTTACCCAAGAACTCTGAATTTGTTGGTGATGTCTTTTTTGCTGTAAGGCTTCATGGTGACCTAACCCTAACCCTAAGTGGAATTTTCCACTAATGGGATTTTCCCATGTATTTTACCAGGAAACGTAGATAGGGCAGGAAAGAAAAGTCAGTGCCCTCCTAACCCTACCCAAGCACTCTGAATTTGTTGGTGATGTCTTTTTTGCTGTAAGGCTTCATGGTGACCTAACCCTAACTCTAAGTGGAATTTTCCTATAATGGGATTTTCCCATGTATTTTACCAGGAAACATAGATAAGGCAGGGAAGAAAAGTCAGTGCCCTCCTAACCCTACCCAAGCACTCTGAATTTGTTGGTGGTGTCCATTTTGCTGTTTGAGTTCATGGTGACCTGAACCTAGCACTAAGTGGAATTTTCCTCCAATGGGATTTTCCCATGTATTTTACCAGTAAACATAGATAGGGCAGGACAACAAAAGCCAGTGCCCTCCTAACCTTACCCAAGCACTCTGAACTTGTTGGTGATGTCCATTTTCCTGTATGGGTTCATGGTGACCTAACCCTAACCCTAAGTGGAATTTTTCTCCAATGGGATTTTCCCATGTATTTTACCAGGAATCATAGATAGGGCAGGCTATAAAAGTCAGGGCGCTCCTAACCCTACCCAAGCACTCTGAACTTGTTGGTGATTTCCATTTTCCTGTATGGGTTCATGGTGATCTCACCCTAACCCTAAGTGGAATTTTCCTCCAATGGGATTTTCCCATGTATTTTACCAGGAAACATATATAGGGCAGGCAAGAAAAGTCAGTGCCCTCCTAACCCTACCCAAGCACTCTGAACTTGTTGGTGATATCCATTTTCCTGTATGGGTTCATGGTGACTTAACCCTAACCCTAAGTGGAATTTTCCTCCAATGGGATTTTCCCATGTATTTTACCAAGGAACATAGATAGGGCAGGCTATAAAAGTCAGGGCGCTCCTAACTCTACCCAAGCACTCTGAACCTGTTGGTGATGTCCATTTTCCTATATGGGTTCATGGTGACCTAACCCTAACCCTAAGTGGAATTTTCCGCCAATGGGATCTTCCCATGTATTTTACCAGGAAACATAGATAGGGCAGGCAGGAAAAGTCAGTGCCCTCCTAACCCTACCCAAGCACTATGAATTTGTTGGTGGTGTCCATTTTGCTGTTTGAGTTCATGGTGACCTCAACCTAACCCTAAGTGGAATTTTCCTCCAATAGGATTTTCCCATGTATTTCACCAGGAAACATATATAGGGTAGTCAAGAAAAGTCAGTGCCCTCCTAACCCTACCCAAGCACTCTGAACTTGTTGGTGATGTCCATTTTCCTGTATGGGTTCATGGTGACCTAACCCTAACCCTAAGTGGAATTTTTCTCCAATGGGATTTTCCCATGTATTTTACCAGGAAACGTAGATAGCGCAGGAATGAAAAGTCAGTGCCCTCCTAACCTTACCCAAGCACTCTGAATTTGATAGCGATGTCCATTTTTCTGTATGGGTTGATGGTGACCTAACCCTAAGCATAAGTTTAATTTTCCTCCAAAGGGATTTTCCCATGTATTTTACCAGGAAACATATATAGGGCAGGCAAGAAAGGTCAGTGCCCACCTAACCCTACCCAAGCACTCTGAACTTGTTGGTGATATCCATTTTCCTGTATGGGTTCATGGTGACCTAACCCTAACCCTAAGTGGAATTTTCCTCCAATGGGATCTTTCCATGTATTTTACCAGGAAACATAGATAGGGCAGGCAGAAAAAGTCAGTGCCCTCCTAACCCTACCCAAGCACTCTGAATTTGTTGGTGGTGTCCATTTTGCTGTTTGTGTTCATGGTGACCTCAACCTAACCCTAAGTGGAATTTTCCTCCAATGGGATTTTCCCATGTATTTCACGAGGAAACATATATAGGGTAGGCAAGAAAAGTCAGTGCCCTCCTAACCCTACCCAAGCACTCTGAATTTGTTGGTGCTGTCTATATTGCTGTATGAGTTCATGGTGACCTAACCCTAACCCTAAGTGGACCTTTCTTCCAATGGGATTTTCCCATGTATTTTACCAGGAAACGTAGATAGGGCAGGAAAGAAAAGTCAGTGCCTTCCTAACCCTACCCAAGCACTCTGAATTTGTTGGTGATGTCTTTTTTGCTGTAAGGCTTCATGGTGACCTAACCCTAACTCTAAGTGGAATTTTCCTATAATGGGATTTTCCCATGTATTTTACCAGGAAACATAGATAAGGCAGGGAAGAAAAGTCAGTGCCCTCCTAACCCTACCCAAGCACTCTGAATTTGTTGGTGGTGTCCATTTTGCTGTTTGAGTTCATGGTGACCTGAACCTAGCACTAAGTGGAATTTTCCTCCAATGGGATTTTCCCATGTATTTTACCAAGGAACATAGATAGGGCAGGCTATAAAAGTCAGGGTGCTCCTAACTCTACCCAAGCACTCTGAACCTGTTGGTGATGTCCATTTTCCTATATGGGTTCATGGTGACCTAACCCTAACCCTAAGTGGAATTTTCCGCCAATGGGATTTTCCCATGTATTTTACCAGGAAACGTAGATAGCGCAGGAAAGAAAAGTCAGTGCCCTCCTAACCTTACCCAAGCACTCTGAATTTGATAGCGATGTCCATTTTTCTGTATGGGTTGATGGTGACCTAACCCTAACCATAAGTGGAATTTTCCTCCAAAGGGATTTTCCCATGTATTTTACCAGGAAACATATATAGGGCAGGCAAGAAAATTCAGTGCCCTCCTAACCCTACCCAAGCCCTCTGAACTTGTTGGTGATATCCATTTTCCTGTATGGGTTCATGGTGACTTAACCATAACCCTAAGTGGAATTTTCCTCCAACGGGATTTTCCCATGTATTTTACCAGTAAACATATATAGGGTAGGCAAGAAAAGTCAGTGCCCTCCTAACCCTACCCAAGCACTCTGAATGTGTTGGTGATGTCCATTTTGCTGTATGGGTTCATGGTGACCTAACACTAACCCTAAGTGGAATTTTACTCCAATGGGATTTTCCCATGTATTTTACCAAGGAACATAGATAGGGCAGGCTATAAAAGTCAGGGCGCTCCTAACTCTACCCAAGCACTCTGAACCTGTTGGTGATGTCCATTTTCCTATATGGGTTCATGGTGACCTAACCCTAACCCTAAGTGGAATTTTCCGCCAATGGGATCTTCCCATGTATTTTACCAGGAAACATAGATAGGGCAGGCAGGAAAAGTCAGTGCCCTCCTAACCCTACCCAAGCACTCTGAATTTGTTGGTGGTGTCCATTTTGCTGTTTGAGTTCATGGTGACCTCAACCTAACCCTAAGTGGAATTTTCCTCCAATAGGATTTTCCCATGTATTTCACCAGGAAACATATATAGGGTAGTCAAGAAAAGTCAGTGCCCTCCTAACCCTACCCAAGAACTGAACTTGTTGGTGATGTCCATTTTCCTGTATGGGTTCATGGTGACCTAACCCTAACCCTAAGTGGAATTTTACTCCAATGGGATTTTCCCATGTATTTTACCAAGGAACATAGATAGGGCAGGCTATAAAAGTCAGGGCGCTCCTAACTCTACCCAAGCACTCTGAACCTGTTGGTGATGTCCATTTTCCTATATGGGTTCATGGTGACCTAACCCTAACCCTAAGTGGAATTTTCCACCAATGGGATTTTCCCATGTATTTTACCAGGAAACGTAGATAGCGCAGGAATGAAAAGTCAGTGCCCTCCTAACCTTACCCAAGCACTCTGAATTTGATAGCGATGTCCATTTTTCTGTATGGGTTGATGGTGACCTAACCCTAACCATAAGTGTAATTTTCCTCCAAAGGGATTTTCCCATGTATTTTACCAGGAAACATATATAGGGCAGGCAAGAAAGGTCAGTGCCCACCTAACCCTACCCAAGCACTCTGAACTTGTTGGTGATATCCATTTTCCTGTATGGGTTCATGGTGACCTAACCCTAACCCTAAGTGGAATTTTCCTCCAATGGGATCTTTCCATGTATTTTACCAGGAATCAAAGATAGGGCAGGCTATAAAAGTCAGGGCGCTCCTAACCCTACCCAAGCACTCTGAACTTGTTGGTGATGTCCATTTTGCTGTATGGGTTCATGGTGACCTAACCCTAACCCTAAGTGGAATTTTTCTCCAATGGGATTTTCCCATGTATTTTACCAGGAAACGTAGATAGCGCAGGAAAGAAAAGTCAGTGCCCTCCTAACCTTACCCAAGCACTCTGAATTTGATAGTGATGTCCATTTTTCTGTATGGGTTGATGGTGACCTAACCCTAACCATAAGTGGAATTTTCCTCCAAAGGGATTTTCCCATGTATTTTACCAGGAAACATATATAGGGCAGGCAAGAAAATTCAGTGCCCTCCTAACCCTACCCAAGCCCTCTGAACTTGTTGGTGATATCCATTTTCCTGTATGGGTTCATGGTGACTTAACCATAACCCTAAGTGGAATTTTCCTCCAACGGGATTTTCCCATGTATTTTACCAGTAAACATATATAGGGTAGGCAAGAAAAGTCAGTGCCCTCCTAACCCTACCCAAGCACTCTGAATGTGTTGGTGATGTCCATTTTGCTGTATGGGTTCCTGGTGACCTAACCATAACCCTAAGTGGAATTTTCCTCTAATGGGATTTTCCCATGTACTTTACCAAGGAACATAAATAGGGCAGGCTATAAAAGTCAGGGCGCTCCTAACCCTACCCAAGGACTCTGAATTTGTTGGTGGTGTCCATTTTGCTGTTTGAGTTCATGGTGACACCTAACACTAAGTGGAATTTTCCTCCAATGGGATTTTCCCATGTATTTTACCAAGAAACATAGATAGGGCAGGACAACAAAAGTCAGTGCCCTCCTAACCTTACCCAAGCACTCTGAATTTGTTGGTGGTGTCCATTTTGCTGTTTGAGTTCATGGTGACCTGAACCTAACACTAAGTGGAATTTTCCTCCAATGGGATTTTCCCATGTATTTTACCAGTAAACATAGATAGGGCAGGACAACAAAAGTCAGTGCCCTCGTAACCTTACCCAAGAACTCTGAATTTGTTGGTGATGTCTTTTTTGCTGTAAGGCTTCATGGTGACCTAACCCTAACCCTAAGTGGAATTTTCCTCTAATGGGATTTTCCCATGTATTTTACCAGGAAACGTAGATAGGGCAGGAAAGAAAAGTCAGTGCCCTCCTAACCCTACCCAAGCACTCTGAACCTGTTGGTGATGTCCATTTTCCTATATGGGTTCATGGTGACCTAACCCTAACCCTAAGTGGAATTTTCCGCCAATGGGATTTTCCCATGTATTTTACCAGGAAACATATATAGGGCAGGCAAGAAAATTCAGTGCCCTCCTAACCTTACCCAAGCACTCTGAATTTGTTGGTGGTGTCCATTTTGCTGTTTGAGTTCATGGTGACCTGAACCTAACACTAAGTGGAATTTTCCTCCAATGGGATTTTCCCATGTATTTTACCAGTAAACATAGATAGGGCAGGACAACAAAAGTCAGTGCCCTCGTAACCTTACCCAAGAACTCTGAATTTGTTGGTGATGTCTTTTTTGCTGTAAGGCTTCATGGTGACCTAACACTAACCCTAAGTGGAATTTTACTCCAATGGGATTTTCCCATGTATTTTACCAAGGAACATAGATAGGGCAGGCTATAAAAGTCAGGGCGCTCCTAACTTTACCCAAGCACTCTGAACCTGTTGGTGATGTCCATTTTCCTATATGGGTTCATGGTGACCTAACCCTAACCCTAAGTGGAATTTTCCTCCAATGGGATTTTCCCATGTATTTTACCAGGAAACATAGATAGGGCAGGCAGGAAAAGTCAGTGCCCTCCTAACCCTACCCAAGCACTCTGAATTTGTTGGTGGTGTCCATTTTGCTGTTTGAGTTCATGGTGACCTCAACCTAACCCTAAGTGGAATTTTCCTCCAATAGGATTTTCCCATGTATTTCACCAGGAAAAACTTATAGGGTAGGCAAGAAAAGTCAGTGCCCTCCTAACCTTACCCAAGCACTCTGAATTTGATAGCGATGTCCATTTTTCTATATGGGTTGATGGTGACCTAACCCTAACCATAAGTGGAATTTTCCTCCAAAGGGATTTTCCCATGTATTTTACCAGGAAACATAGATAGAGAAGGCAAAAATAGTCAGTCCCCTCCTAAACCTACCCAAGCACTCTGAATTTGTTGGTGATGTCCATTTTGCTGTATGGATTCATGGTGACCTAACCCTAAATCTAAGTGGAATTTTCCTCCAATGGGATTTTCCCATGTATTTTACCATTAAAGGTAGATAAGGCAGGTAAGAAAAGTCAGTGCCCTCCTAAACCTACCCAAGCATTCTGAATTTGTTGGTGATGTCCATTTTGCTGTATGGGTTCATGGTGACCTAACCATAACCGTAAGTGGAATTTTCCTCCAAAGGGATTTTCTCATGTATTTTACTATTAAACGTAGATAAGGCAGGTAAGAAAAATCAGTGCCCTCCTAACCCCACCCAAGCACTCTGAATTTGTTGGTGATGTCCATTTTGCTGTATGGGTTCATGGTGAGGTAACCCTAACCCTAAGTGGAATTTTCCTCCAATGGGATTTTCCCATGTATTTTACCAGGAAATATATATAGTTCAGGCTATAAAAGTCAGGGCCCTCCTAACCCTTCCCAAGCACTCTGAATTTGTTGGTGGTGTCCATTTTGCTGTTTGAGTTCATGGTGATCTCACCCTAACCCTAAGTGGAATTTTCCTCCAATGGCATTTTCCCATGTATTTTACCAGGAAACGTAGATAAGGCAGGTAAGAAAAGTCAGTGCCCTCCTAACCCTAACCAAGCACTCTGAATTGTTGTTGATGTCCATTTTGCTGTATGGGTTCATGGTGACGTAACCCTAACCCTAAGTGGAATTTTCCTCCAATGGGATTTTCCCATGTATTTTACCAGGAAACGTAGATAAGCCAGGCAAGAAAAGTCAGTGCCCTTCTAACCCTACCCAAGCACTCTGAATTTGTTGGCGATGTCCATTTTGCTGTATGGGTTCATGGTGACCTAACCATAACCCTAAGTGGAATTTTCCTCCAAAGGGAATTTCCCACGTATTTTACCAGGAAACATAGATAGGGCAGGCAAGAAAAGGCAGTGCCCTCCTAACCCTAATCAAGCACTCTGAATATGTTGGTGATGTCCATTTAGCTGTATGGGTTCTTGGTGACCTAACCATAACCCTAAGTGGAATTTTCCGTCCAATGGGATTTTCCCATGTATTTCACCAAGGAACATAGATAGGGAAGGCTATAAAAGTCAGGGCGCTCCTAACCCTACCCAAGCACTCTGAACTTGTTGGTGATGTCCATTTTCCTATATGGTTTCATGGTGACCTAACCCTAACCCTAAGTGGAATTTTCCTCCAATGGGATTTTCCCATGTATTTTACCAGGAAACATAGATAGGGCAGGCAGGAAAAGTCAGTGCCCTCCTAACCCTACCCAAGCACTCTGAATTTGTTGGTGGTGTCCATTTTGCTGTTTGAGTTCATGGTGACCTCAACCTAACCCTAAGTGGAATTTTCCTCCAATGGGATTTTCCCATGTATTTCACCAGGAAACATATATAGGGTAGGCAAGAAAAGTCAGGGCCCTCCTAACCCTACACACGCACTCTGAACGTGTTGGTGATTTCCATTTTCCTGTATGGGTTCATGGTGACCTAACTCTAACCCTAAGTGGAATTTTTCTCCAATGGGATTTTCCCATGTATTTTACCAGGAAACGTAGATAGCGCAGGAAAGAAAAGTCAGTGCCCTCCTAACCCTACCCAAGCACTCTGAACTTGTTGGTGATATCCATTTTCCTGTATGGGTTCATGGTGACCTAACCCGAACCATAAGTGGAATTTTCCTCCAATGGGATCTTTCCATGTATTTTACCAGGAAACATAGATAGGGCAGGCAGAAAAGTCAGTGCCCTCCTATCCCTACCGAAGCACTCTGAATTTGTTGGTTGTGTCCATTTTGCTGTTTGAGTTCATGGTGACCTCAACCTAACCCTAAGTGGAATTTTCCTCCAAAGGGATTTTCCCATGTATTTAATGAGGAAACATATATAGGGCAGGCAAGAAAAATCAGTGCCCTCCTAACCCTAACCAAGAATTCTGAATATGTTGGTGATGTCCGTTTTGCTGTATGGGTTCATGGTGACCTAACCCTAACCCTAAGTGGAATTTTCCTCCAATGGGATTTTCCCATGTATTTTACCAGGAAACATATATAGGGTAGGCAAGAAAAGTCAGTGCCCTCCTAACCTTACCCAAGCACTCTGAATTTGATAGCGATGTCCATTTTTCTGTATGGGTTGATGGTGACCTAACCCTAACCATAAGTGGAATTTTCCTCCAAAGGGATTTTCCCATGTATTTTACCAGGAAACATAGTTATGGTAGACTAGAAAAGTCAGTTCCCTCCTAACCGTACCCAAGCACTCTGAGTGTTCTGGCAGTGTCCATTTTTCTATCTGAGTTCATGGTGAGCTAACCCTAACCCTAAGTGGAATTTTCCTCCAATGGGATTTTCCCATGTATTTTACCACGAAACGTAGATAAGGCAGGTAAGAAAAGTCAGTGCCCTCCTAACCCTAACCAAGCACTCTGAATTGTTGTTGATGTCCATTTTGCTGTATGGGTTCATGGTGACGTAACCCTAACCCTAAGTGGAATTTTCCTCCAATGGGATTTTCCCATGTATTTTACCAGGAAATATATATAGTTCAGGCTATAAAAGTCAGGGCCCTCCTAACCCTTCCCAAGCACTCTGAATTTGTTGGTGGTGTCCATTTTGCTGTTTGAGTTCATGGTGATCTCACCCTAACCCTAAGTGGAATTTTCCTCCAATGGGATTTTCCCATGTATTTTACCACGAAACGTAGATAAGGCAGGTAAGAAAAGTCAGTGCCCTCCTAACCCTACCCAAGCACTCTGAATTGTTGTTGATGTCCATTTTGCTGTATGGGTTCATGGTGACGTAACCCTAACCCTAAGTGGAATTTTCCTCCAATGGGATTTTCCCATGTATTTTACCAGGAAAATGTAATTAGGGCAGCAGGAAAATTCGTGCCCCCTAACCCTAACCCAAGCACTCTGAATTTGTTGGTGACTCTTTTTTGCTGTATGGGTTCATGGTGACCTAACCCTAACCCTAAGTGGAATTTTACTCCGATGTGATTTTCCCATGTATTTTACCAGGAAACATAGATAGAGAAGGCAAAAATAATCAGTCCCCTCCTAACCCTACCCAAGCACTCTGAATTTGTTGGTGATGTCCATTTTGCTGTATGGGTTCATGGTGACCTAACCCTAAATCTAAGTGGAATTTTCCTCCAATGGGATTTTTCCCCTGTATTTTACCATTAAACTAGATAAGGCAGGTAAAGAAAAGTCAGTGCCCTCCTAACCCTACCCAAGCATTCTGAATTTTTTGGTGATGTCCATTTAGCTGTATGGGTTCATGGTGACATAACCATAACCGTAAGTGGAATTTTCCTCCAAAGGGATTTTCCCATGTATTTAACAGGAAACATAGATAGGACAGGCGAGAAAAGTCAGTGCCCTCCTAATCCTGCCCAAGCACTCTGAATTTGTTGGTGCTGTCCATTTTGCTGTATGAGTTCCTAGTGACCTAACCCTAACCCTAAGTGGAATTTTTCCTCCAAAAGGATTTCCCATGTAGTTTACCTGGAAATATCGATAGTCAGGCAAGAAATTCCATGCCCTCCTACCACCCAAGCACTCTGAATTTGTTGGTGCTGTCTATATTGGCTGTACTGAGTTCATGGTGACCTAACCCTAACCCTAAGTAGACCTTTCTTCCAATGGGATTTTCCAGTATTTTAACCATGAAACGTAAGATAGGGCCGGAAAGAAAACCGTGCCTTCCTAACCTACCCAAGCACTCTTGAATTTGTTGGCGATTTCCATTTTTCTGTATGGTTGAATGGTGACCTAACCCTACCATAAGTGGATTTTTCCTCCAAATGGGACTTCCCATGTATTTTACCAGGAAACGTAGATAAGCCACGCAAGAAATGTCAGTGCCCTTCTAACCCTACCCAAGCACTCTGAATTTGTTGGCGATGTCCATTTTGCTGTATGGGTTCATTGTGACCTAACCATAACCCTAAGTGGAATTTTCCTCCAAAGGGAATTTCCCATGTATTTTACCAGGAAACATAGATAGGGCAGGCAAGAAAAGGCAGTGCCCTCCTAACCCTACCCAAGCACTCTGAATTTGTTGGTGCTGTCCATTTTGCTGTATGGGTTCATGGTGAGCTAACCCTAAACCTAAGTGGAATTTTCCTCCAAAGGGATTTTCCCATGTATTTGTCCAAGAAAGATAGATAGGTCTGGCAAGAAAAGTCATTGCCCTCCTAACCCTAACCAAGCACTCTGAATATGTTGGTGATGTCCATTTTGCTGTATGGGTTCATGGTGACCTAACCCTAACCGTAAGTGGAATTTTCCTCCAATGGTATTTTCCCATGTATTTTACCAGGAAACATTGATAGGGCAGGCTATAAAATTCAGGGCCCTCCTAACCCTTCCCAAGCACTCTGAATTTGTTGGTGGTGTCCATTTTGCTGTTCGAGTTCATAGTGATCTCACCCTAACCCTAAGTGGAATTTTCCTCCAATGGTATTTTCCCATGTATTTTACCATTAAACGTAGATAAGGCAGGTAAGAAAAGTCAGTGCCCTCCTAAACCTACCCAAGCATTCTGAATTTCTTGGTGATGTCCATTTTGCTGCATGGGTTCATGGTGACCTAACCATAACTGTAAGTGGAATTTTCCTCCAAAGGGATTTTCTCATGTATTTTACCATTAAACCTAGATATGGCAGGTAAGAAAAGTCAGTGCCCTCCTAACCCTACCCAAGCACTCTGAATTTGTTGGTGATGTCCATTTTGCTGTATGGGTTCATGGTGACCTAACCCTAACCCTAAGTGGAATTTTCCGCCAATGGGATTTTCCCATGTATTTTACCAGGAAACGTAGATAGCGCAGGAATGAAAAGTCAGTGCCCATCCTAACCCCACCAAGCATCTGAATTGTGTTGTTGCATGTCGCATTTTGGTGTATGGGTTCATGGTGACCTAACCCTAACCCTAAGTGGAATTTTCCTCCAATGGAATTTTCCCATTTATTTTATCAGTAAAATTAATTAGGGCAGGCAGGAAAATTCAGTGCCCTCCTAACCCTACCCAAGCACTCTGAATTTGTTGGTGATCTCTTTTTTGCTGTATGGGTTCATGGTGACCTAACCGTAACCCTAAGTGGAATTTTACTCCGATGTGATTTTCCCATGTCTTTTACCAGGAAACATAGATAGAGAAGGCAAAAATAGACAGTCCCCTCCTAACCCTACCCAAGCACTCTGAATTTGTTGGTGATGTCCATTTTGCTGTATGGGTTCATGGTGACCTAACCCTAAATCTAAGTGGAATTTTCCTCCAATGGGATTTTCCCATGTATTTTACCATTAAACGTAGATAAGGCAGGTAAGAAAAGTCAGTGCCCTCCTAAACCTACCCAAGCATTCTGAATTTGTTGGTGATGTCCATTTTGCTGTATGGGTTCATGGTGACCTAACCATAACCGTAAGTGGAATTTTCACCCGAAGGGATTTTCCCATGTATTTTACCATTAAACGTAGATAAGGCAGGTAAGAAAAGTCAGTGCCCTCCTAAACCTACCCAAGCATTCTGAATTTGTTGGTGATGTCCATTTTGCTGTATGGGTTCATGGTGACCTAACCATAACCGTAAGTGGAATTTTCCTCCAAAGGGATTTTCCCATGTATTTTACCTGGAAATATAGATAGGTCAGGCAAGAAAATTCAGTGCCCTCCTAACCCTACCCAAGCACTCTGAATTTGTTGGTGCTGTCTATATTGCTGTATGAGTTCATGGTGACCTAACCCTAACCCTAAGTGGACCTTTCTTCCAATGGGATTTTCCCATGTATTTTACCAGGAAACGTAGATAGGGCAGGAAAGAAAAGTCAGTGCCTTCCTAACCCTACCCAAGCACTCTGAATTTGTTGGCGATTTCCATTTTTCTGTATGGGTTGATGGTGACCTAACCCTAACCATAAGTGGAATTTTCCTCCAATGGGATCTTCCCATGTATTTTACCAGGAAACGTAGATAAGCCAGGCAAGAAACGTCAGTGCCCTTCTAACCCTACCCAAGCACTCTGAATTTGTTGGCGATGTCCATTTTGCTGTATGGGTTCATGGTGACCTAACCATAACCCTAAGTGGAATTTTCCTCCAAAGGGAATTTCTCCCCCCCCCCCTCCTTCCTCCTCCACCCCCTTCCCCCCCCCCCCCACCCTCCTCGCCTCTCCCCCCCCCTCCCCTCCCCCCCCCCCCCCATCCTCCCCCTCCTCCCTCTCCCTCCCCCATCCTTCCCCCCCTTCCCTCCCCCTCTCCCCCCCCCCCCCCCTCCCCCTCCTCCCCCTCTCCCCATCCCCCTTCCCCGCCTTTCTCCCTCCTCTCCCCTCTCCCCCCCCCCTCCTTCCTCCCCCCCCCCTCCTCTCTCTTCACCCCCCCCTCCCTCCTTCCCCTCCCCCCCTTCCTTTCCCTTCCCCCGCCTCCCTCCCACCCCCTTCCCCCCGTCCCACGCCCCCCTCCACCCCTCCCCCTCTCCTCAACCCCTCCTCCCCCCCCCCTCCCTCCCCCCCCATGTATTTTACCAGGAAACATAGATAGGGCAGCCTAGAAAGGGCAGTGCCCTCCTAACAATACCCAAGAACTCTGAGTTTGTTGGCGATGTCCATTTTGCTCTAGGAGTTCATGGTGACCTAACCCTAACCCTAAGTGGAATTTTCCTCCAATGGGATTTTCCCATGTATTTTTCCAGGAAACATAGATAGGGCAGCCTAGAAAAATCAGTGCCCTCTTAACCATACCCAAGCACTACGAGTTCGTTGGCGATGTCCATTTTGCTCTAGGAGTTCATGGTGACGTAACCCTAACCCTAAGTGGAATTTTCCTCCAATGGG